>NC_056750.1:872994378-873027373 GCF_019279795.1 Protopterus annectens | reverse complement strand
ACCTTTCCTCACTGGACTAAGGCCATTTTTTTTCATTTAGTTGTCTTGTATTAACATATGATGACTATTTTACTGACTAAGGATTTTTTCATTTAGTTGCCTTTTAATTATTGTATGCCCATATTGTAACTTTAAGATTTATATTTTTTCTATCTTGTGTGAAATTGGCTATTTTGTTTCTGGAGCTTTTGTCAATTTTAAAAAGATATTACATTTCCTTATTTTGTAATGATTGAATACCATACAGTTATAGACTTTAAAATACTTTTCACCTTGTTCATAAAAATAACTTTTAAGCCATTTTTAAACATTACATCACTCTATTTTTATTTAAAAATCAATTTCAACACACTACTAATGGATATGGTTTCATTAAGACCTGGGGGGGGGGGGTGGTACTAGCATTGTATCTTATTTACCATCTTAGCTCTTTATATTCTAAGTATATTTCTGTAGGCCCCCCTCTTTGTCCCATATCCACTTTATCCACTGCTGTTTACTTAAAACTATATAAGAGGAATTTTTGAATGTGTCTCTCAAGTGCGTTCTTTTCATCCCCTCTGGATATGCCGTACTGGTGTTGATATATTCTTTTCCTAAACATACCATTTGTCTTTTCAAACATTCCTGACAAACTGTCAGATACTAGATAAGGAGATGTAATATCTTTTTAAAATTGACAAAGGCTGTTTTTAATTGTGGGCATGTGATTGAGTTTAATGTATAAATAGTGTGTGAGCGTGAAATGCAGTTATTTTGATGAAGTCAGAGTTACCACTGACTAATTCTTGTACATTAAAGTGTTGCTGAAAGGTTGCATCCGTTACTTTTTGTTTTATTCAGTCTGGTGTCTTTAAGTGTTTTATCAGTAACTTTTTAATCTTCTGTTGTCCGTGTTCATTCCTCAACTGTTGGGACAGATTTCCCAGCTTCCTAAATCCTGAGGACTCTAAGGAAGGATATTGAGGAACACAGCTGAGCCTTCCCCTCAAGACCAGATGTAGTTTGTAATGAGTAATAAAGATGTCAGGATTAGCCCAAGTTGCAGCTGCACAAATATCACCCAAGGAAGTTCTGAACAAAAAGGCTGATGAAGTTGCCATAGACCTGGTGGAGAGGGCACGGGGTGATTTTGGCAAGGGTATGCCACTTTTGGAAAAACAAAGGTAATCTAATCAGTTAAACATGTAGCCAAAGTAATTTTAGACACTGGTTTCCTAGTTATGAGTCAGAAAAGGAAATAATTGTTTGGACTTGAAGTTAGAAACATAATTGCCTGTGCACATGTAACAAATGCAACAAATACTTGACTTTGCTCAAAACATTTTGGAAAGAACACTGGAAGATTAATGACCTGATTAACATTGGACTTGGAAACCACTTTTGGTAAAAAAGGAAGGATTTGTCCATAGAGAAACTCTATACTTGTAAAAAAACTAAATACGAGGGGCTTAGAGGGCAGTGCTTGAAGTTTCATACTCTTCTGGCAGATGTAATAGCAGCTAAGAAAACAGTTTTCCAGGTCAAAAATTTTAGATCAGATTTAGCCGATGGTTCAAAGGGGGTTGAATGAAAGCCTGAGGTATGATGTTTAAATCCCATGGAAGGGTAGGGTCTTTTAAAGGAGGTCTAAATAAAAAGGTTCCCCTTAGAAAGGCTTTGGGAAGTTTAAAAGAAACTAAAGTCGAATCATTTACTCCTAGATGAAAGATGGAAATGGCAGGTAATTGTACTCTAATAGTTGAGTCAAGGACAATTGACATTGGTGCTGTAAAGGGAACTATGTTTTTGCTTAGTGCCCAAAGAATAAATCTGTTCCATTTATCCTTGTAAGTCTTTCAGGTGGAAGTTTTATGAGAAGATAACAAAATATGACAGATTGGAGAGGAGAGCCTGGGCTGTCTAGCAATCAATAGAACTGGAGAAACCATGTGGTCAACTTGAGACCTGTCAAGTCTGGGTGAGACATACCTGTCAGATGATACTAAAGGTTTGCAACTGGATCCAGAATCCATGGTGGATGTAGAAGGTGAGACCACTGGAAGGGAAAACAAATCTGATGAGGCCAGTAAGGGGGAATAAAGATAACCATGCTCTTCAATTGAGATGCTTGCTGTAGAAATTTTGGAATAAGGGGTGATGAGGGTAGGCGTAAAAGGGGAGCCAAGAATGAAGTAGAGAATCTTTTGGTGACTCCCACCATAGGGGGATCAGGGCAAAGAACTCGCTGCATTTGTTGTTGGAGAGGCAAATAGATCACAACATGGTTGGCCCCATTGACAGAATATTGTCTCTGCCATATTGATATTGAGAGACCACTCAGGAGGCATCATAATGGACTGCTTAACTTGTCTGCAATCAGACTGGATTTCGCAGGATGTGCATTGCTATCAAAAAATTATTGGAAGAGATCGCCTATTGCCATACGCTCATAGCTTCTTGACAAAAAGGGTAAGATCCGATTCCTCTCTGTTTGTTGATCTATCAAACTACTGGCATATTGTCCATCTGGATTTCAATAGTTTCAATTGGGAGTGTCTTAAAAGGCCTGCAATGGTAGGAGGACAGCTCTCATCACCAGTACATTAATATGCATCTTGGCCTCTTCAGGTGACCATGTACCTTGGACTATCCTTCCAGGAAATGCCCCACCAAGCTGAGACACATCTGTGGTCACTGTGGCCTTGGACTGAGGGAGAGCAAAGGGATGGCCTTTGTGGAGTTGATTGGAGTGTGTCCACCAAAGAAGATAATTCTTTCATGCTTGAGTAATTTTGACTGGATTGGGTAATTGGTATTGGAGAATAGACCATTGAGTGGCTTTTGTCCACTGAAAGATTCTCATGTGGAACCTGGCAAGTGGTACAAGAGTGATTGCAGCTGCCGTGAATCCCAAGGCTTGAAGTATTAGACATGCTGGAAGGGAAGAATTTTATATTATTTTCTTGACCTGGAATTGGGGGGCTTCTGTTTGAGGTAGAGGAAGTGAAGCTATTTTAGTGGCTGCATCCGGGTGACCACCAATGAATTCTAAACTCTGAGTCCGTATGAGCTGAGATTTGTTGTAACTAACTGATATTCCCAGACATAAGAATAGCTGGAATAAATAGTCCCTTGCTTGAATCAGTTAATGCCTGTGGTTGCAGCAGTCAAGAGCCGGTTGTCTAGATATGCAAACACCTGGAATCCCATCATTCTCAGGTGTGCTGCTACTACTGCCATGCATTCGGTGAACATACTGGGGGCTGTGGAGAGAGCAAAGGACAGGGCTCTGAAAGGATAATGGCTATCTCCCAGCTGGAAGCATAGGTATCTTCTGGACAGCATGTTCATTTTTATGTTACCGTACACATCTTGAAGATCTATTGAGCACATCCAGTCACCCTTGTGCAGAAATGGTAGAATGGACTGAACCGTGACCATCCAGAACTTTGTATATTGAACAGACAGATTTAGTTTGCTGAGATCCAAATTGGTATCAAGTCTCCTGTCTTTTTTGGCACCAAAATGATTCTTGAATAAGTTCCGGACTCTGTCTGGTCTGGGGGGACCTCTTAGTTGACTCTTTTTTTTCTGCCAGCTTTTTTACTTCTAGAGAAGCTGCTCACTTCCGACTGCGTGGAACATCGAGGATTTTCTTCTGAACTGTTGGAGGGTATTGGGAAAAGGGTATAACATAACTCTGGGTATTATCCTCTGTACCCATAAGTCTTTTGTGATGTCTAGCTAGGCTCCAGGGATGGACAGTCAGGCCTCTGTTCAGGGACCACCCCTGCCATGGGAACAGTGTCTTCCATTTGTGTTCCCCACTCTGCCCCTGGAGGAACTATGCTCCGCACAAATCTTTAAAGGGCCCCTGGGACTTTTTTGAACCACATCTTTCTGCCATCTCATTTGTTCTTAGAAAGGGATGTTTGAGAGGTAGAAAAACATACGCCCACAGCAGACAGGGTCTTCTCTTCTTGTTTGCACCAGAAGGTGTGTTTTTTACCTTGGGGGCCAAATAATGAGGTTCCATCAAAGGGAGCATTGATGAAAGAAGATTTAAATGGTTCCACAAAATCAGACAGGCACATCCAGGCATTCTCCTAATGGAAATGCTTGTACCTGCTGCCTGTGATGCACCTTCAGCAACATGAGAGATTAACTTCATGGATGAATTAGAAGTAGATTGGAGGGTAGACAACTGTGAGGAAATATGTACCATTTGCCAATAATATATATATATATATAAGTTTATTATGTGAGAAACTCTGTGCTTTTCCAAAACACTCGCTGCCTAACTTCACTAATCACAAGTAAATACTAATGTTATTCACAAAATCATGCATACATACAAATATTTCAAGCACAGCGTTAATGCCCTTCTAGCCTGCCAATATAACAAAACAGTTGTTCCCATAGTAAGTGTCCAGGCTGTTCTTAAAAATATCTAAACTAGAACTTGCTTTAATGTAATTTGATAGTCTGTTCCATGCATCAGCTCTTCTCACATAGAACCAATTAGTACAATTCTCATTCCTATAGAATCTTCTTCAAAGGTTGTCTGATGATTCTGTACTATTTTTGATAACCCCAAACATTCACAGAGGTATACCTGAATAAGATCTCCTCTTAAATATCTATATGAGTTATTGTAGAAGTTCAAATATTTTAGTCTTTCATAATAACTTCAATTTTCACATTCATGGATGCCCTCTGTTTATTTCTGCTGTACTCTTTCCAGTTTATTCATGTTTGTTTTCTCATAAGGTTTCTATATTATTATTCCATACTCAAGTTTGGGACTAATGTAATTAACAAACAATAACATCATCATTTCTGACTCCTAAACTTTATAAATCGTTTTATACAACCTATAGTTCTAAACTATAATTAACCAATTGGTTTATTTGATCAGAAAAACTCAAAGCTGGATCTACCCATATAGCCAGGTCCTTAAATGAGTCTACAGTTTCAATCACTGTGTGCTTTATTAAATATTCACCTTTCAGTTTATGTCTCTCAAATGTCATATGCTTAATTTTTGTATGTATTTATCAGCATATTATTCTCCTGTGCTGAAATTGTCAATTTAGTCAAGTTCTTTTGTAGAAATGCCCTATCTGTAACACATGTGATCCATTTGCCCAGTTTCAACTCATCTGCATATAATCTGTAGAACACTTCAGATGAAAATGATAGACCTGAAAGATACAATCTAAACAAGTAAGGGCCTAGGACAGAGCCCTGTGGGACACCCTGTCCTGACTGTAAACAAGAATTTCACTTGTCCATTTGCTGTATGATACTTGCCATGTCATATATGTAAGCCATGCAGCTATCCGTCTTATCAAGAGTACATTAGTATCTAGTTCTAATTTATTCATCAGTGTTTTGCGCATGATCCTCTCAATTGCTGAAGTTAAGTGTATATAAATTACATGACAGCACAAAATTTCATTCATATCTGTAATTATATTGTTATAGAATATCATATTACAGGTGGTAATAGATCTTTTTTCAAAATACACATAGTGATACATGGTTTCAAGTCCCAGCCTTTCCAATTCTGACAATAACTTATCCAATATTACCTTCTCCATTATTTTTCTCAACATGAAAGTAGACTTAAGGGTCTGTATGACTCTGGATTTGTCCTACTCCCCTTTCCTTTAAAGGTGGATTTAACAAGCACATGTCTCCAATCTTGAGGAATCTCCCCGTATTTATACGACCTAGTCATAGAGTGGTATCTTCCTTTTTTTAATGTCTCCAAATCTTTTGGGTTTCTAATGCTATGATGGGAATCAACCTCATTCCTAAGTCAAAGTATGATTAAAGTTCATGAAATTAGTATTGTTTCAATCTATGATGTCAGCCAAATGTGCTCTTCACGTAGTGACTCCCACTGCAATTTGTATGAAGTTATGTGTATTAGTAACATACCTAAGTACGATTGTAAATTCTTTTGTATAAGACCCATTTCTCCTACTACTATTGGAACTGTCTGGGTATCCTTCTTCCACATTCCCCTCGTTTCTGCCTGCATATCCTGGTATTTTATGACTTTGTCTCTCTCTGTATGTAAGACACTGTAGTCAGTGGGTGTAGCAATTTCAGTGATCAATGCTACTTTCGTCTTCTTTTCAAGGACTAGTATAGCTGGCTTTCTCGCATCTATATTTTGAACTGTAAGTAATAGATGATCCCATGTGATATAAACTTCATCATTTTCTGTGATGCTTTGTGGCTAAAGCTTCTAATGTTTTTCATCTACTTTAGTACTATAAAGTTTGCACAATCCCCAATGCAGCAGTCTTGGCCTTTCAGTATAAAGTCCTTCTGCCATTAATATATCACACCTAGCAACAAGATGTGTGACTGTTTCCAATTTTGTTTTATAAAACCTACATTTGTCTGTTTCTCCCACATGTTCAATGGACTTCGTAAACTAATGTGTATGTAGCCCACTGTCTTGGGCTGCCAGTAATAACCTTTCGTCTTTTGGTTTAAATTCACCTCTCCTTAACCATTCCTACATTCAGTTGTGATCAACATGAGGTTGTTCCAAGGGTTTTCTATACTTGCAACTATATTTATGCATTTTCCACATTTCTTGCCTTCTCATCTGATCCTTCACCTTATATTCTCTCTTTTGTTTTTTTGCCACATTCAGTTGCTGCCTGATTTTTATCTACTTTTGGTTTGATTTCCATTCCCACTTGACACAAATATGCGTTTGCTAAACTAAGCAGGGAAGCTATCTTAGACTTATTCTGCTCTTGTTTCAAAACTTTCACTATGTTTGGGCCTTGTGAGGTCAGCAGATATGTATGCAGTCCCATGAGTGCAGATCTATACTCGTAATCAATTTCAAGAAGGCCATGAAGTTCCTTACAAAAAGAATACAAGGCATAACAAACCTGCCTTATGCAGAGCGCCTTAAAGCCCTTTCCCACTGCTCAGTCTCCTGTAGATTGCTGAGGGGTTATCTGTGCCTGGTTTACAAATCATCTACAACCCCCACAATTATGAATGTCCTATATATTTGTAAGTCAGACTGTATCAGAAATACAAGGTCTAAGGACTTGAATTTTGTCTGTGACTTAGAACAAGCTGGAGGGACAGATGTGTCCCACAGTCTGCCCTTCCTATGGAACAGGCTTCCCATCCATGTGAAGCTGAGTTTGTCTGTTACCCAGTTTAAGCACAACCTAGGTCAGTGAATGGGGAATAGGAAATTTGCACTGGGCTTTGCACCCATGTCCATTATGACCAAAGTAGGTTATAAATGCTTGGACATCAATATCCTACTTGGATAAAGGACATAGGCATTCTTTTGGGAAAACTTGGCTAGGCTTATGAAGGCCCCCTGGGTCATTAGCCTAGTAACAATCCATGAATCTTCATATATATATATATATATATATATATATATGCACACACACATAAATAAGTATTAACATATTTGCAATGCCACATAGTTCCATGTACTATAGTTATTAGCTTATAAATTATATGTATTAAAGGTTGACAGCTTTAAAAAAATGCCTTGCTTTGTGTAGACCTGAGCAACTCATTAATATGATAATTGCATAAGATAGTCATTTTTTTCTAAAATAATGACTGCGTGCAGAAGATGGCTGACCTCAGCCACCACCCCCTTTGGCAGGGAATGGTGGGGTGGGGGTTAAAATAACAACTGATTGACCAGCATAGACTGAGAAATACATTGTTCAGTTTCTTATTTTCATAATTTAAAAATGTGCTGCTTACAGCAACTTTACATGATATTTTTGAAACTACAGGTGAAGACAAAGTTGCAAAGCAGAAACTTCACTAGAAATAAATGCAAAGGTTTAAGAAAGTTCCTATCCCTTAAAGAGACAAGCTCTACACAGACAATAAAATGTAGCAATTTGATGGAGATCATGATATCCTTCTGTTTAACTTGCAGTAAGCAAGAAATATTTTCTAACACAGATGGATTCCATACAAATACATTATAAAATGTTGTGCTTTGCTGATTAATAAATGGAAGCATATAAGGGAGATACAAACTCAGATTCAATACAAATGAATACAGAAATTCTGTGCTTTACTGATGAAAACACGCAAGCATATAATCACACAGATTCTGTACAAGTGCAAAATGAAATTCTGTGCTTTGCTGATTAACAAATGTAGGCATGTAAGAGAAATTTGAACACACATCTATGACAAGTGAGCAACCATTCCACATTTTATTTCTTAATGCAGCAGAAGAAAAAATGGCCTATAATTCTTCCCCAGGAATAAAGACACTTGAAGTGACTTACTAAAGTTGTTCATGATTATTCAGGCAGGATTCTGAAATTTAAAAAAATGACCGTTCACCAAAGAAATGTGTTGAAAGTTCAAATCCAGAAGTACGTAATACAGAAACATAATAGCAGATAAAAATAAGTAAGCAGTATTAAAGTATGTACCAATGTATTACTAAACTGAGTCAGGTTATGGTCTCCATATATTGTGTGTCTCTCAATCCTCGCTGACTCTTTTTTTTTAATTGCGCATTACTTTCATTTTTTTCCTTTCTCTCCAATTTCTGTTCATTTTTCCACAGGTCCAGAAGTCCCAGGAGCAGCCCAGGCACATTCCTCCTAAGTCAGGGAACATTTATCCCCTTTCCATGCAGAAACTTCCTTAGAGGATCAGGATATTAACACCATTCCAGTAGGCATCCTGGAATGGTGCAGATTGACAAGCCATGTAATACCATGAGCTTCGTGACTTGGTTGAGGATGTGGTGGAGCAGGTAGTGAAGAGACAGCTTCAGCCACTGTAGGATGCTTTTTGGGGGTACAAGACAGTTTTGGGATACACGCATTACTAGTTTTAACTGAGCTTAAAATGAAACCCAAAGGTTAGCAGTGATGCTGAATTAAGTTAGTTCTGCTTTTGATTATCCACTAAGTCACCACAAGCCTCCAGCCCAGTGTACTTCAGGGTCCTTCACTGCACCACCTTCAGGCAGTTGAAATGCTTGAGGTCCTCTGACCCAGGGTGTTCCTGGAAGGAACTCCTCATGTACCCCCTCCTTCCTCAACCTTCCCTTCTACACCCTTTAACCTACTTCTTACACCAGCCACCCTATCATATAAGAAATATTTGAAAAAGAGAGGGATCTGTCCCCCGCCAAAAACAAAAATCCCCACCATCCCACCTCTTACAGTGAAACTCCCTTCATGTGTTTCATCTGCATGTCCTTCTTTGTTATGCCTTCCATTTCATATCTTTTAAAGAAACAATCAGGGTGTCCACATAAGTAACCCCTACATAAAATACCTTTATATATTTTAAAGTTAAAATAAATAGCTGTGCTGTGCACTGCTTGCCCTAAATATGTGGCAGTATGTCTAATGTGCTTCTCATATCCACATTCATCCATAATACCCTAATAAGTCTGTAATTATACAAACATTTACATTTCCATTAGTACTTTGCTGATACTTATCTTTACCAACTTTATGCATTTCATGAAAAGTGATCATTTAATTTCAAAAGCTCTCTCATTGACCTAGTCATAGCAAATAACTTGTGTTTAAAGTAGTGGCACTGTTTTTGCATAACCACTAGAAAAAATGTCACCTTCAGGGCTTTGAATACTATCCTATATGATACTGGAGTTACACATTCAGACAAAGTTATGATGACCTGAGCTCACGTCACAAAAACTGACAGTGGCACTTGTATGCAAAGAGTAAGTAAAAGCAGTTTTAACAGAGCTGAAAATGAAACTCAAGGCTAGCGGTGATGCTGAATGAGGTTAATTCTGCTTTTGATTATCTAAGTCAGTAGAAATTTGAAAGTAAGGCACTATATCAGCAACTAGCTAACCCAAGAGAGACTATTTAAAAAGGTGCTGAAATTGTACAGGAGCAACTTACTAAGGGGAAAGGAAGTTTTTACAAATTGGAAGACAATGTCAACCTTGTACACAAAGAACTAAGAGATGTAAAAGTACAAACCATTATTACCCAGTTGAAAAACTAGAAACTGAAATTGTTACAGAAACTGAAGCATATGCAAAATTAAGATAAAATGAAGGACTTGGGCAACTAACCATTCTGCTGAAGGAAAAGACTCCATGTAGAAAGTGCAATGAACTGCTCGATCAAAACTAATATACAGAGAATTTCAACAAGAACCATCTCAAAAACAGTGTTTGCAGTAAGTTAGCCACCAACTAAAAGTTCATTTATATGAGGAACTACAGCTTGTAAAAAGACATGAAACACTAGCACAACAACATAAACAAAAGATATAAAACAAACGGAGGCAAATAGCTTCCCACTAAATTAGCAAAAACAATGGCATGCAAAAGATCAAGGAGTAAAGCAAAGCTATGTGCCACGCAAATTATTAAAAACTAATAATAATAATAAATCAACTATTAATACAAATTATTAAAAACTAATATATTAATGCAAATTATTAAAAACTAATAATAAACTATTAATGCAAATTAAAAACTAATAAATCAACTATTAATGCAAATTATTAAAAACTAATAAATCAACTACTAATGCAAATTATTAAAAACTAATAATAAATCAACTATTAATGCAAATTATTAAAAACTAATAATAACTCAACTATTAATGCAAATTATTGAAAACTAATAATAAATCAACTATTAATGCAAATTATTAAAAACTAATATATTAATGCAAATTATTAAAAACTAATAATAAACTATTAATGCAAATTAAAAACTAATAATAATAAATCAACTATTAATGCAAATTATTAAAAACTAATAATAAATCAACTACTAATGCAAATTATTAAAAACTAATAATACATAAACTATTAATGCAAATTATTAAAAACTAATAATAAATCAACTATTAATGCAAATTATAGAAAACTAATAATAATAAATCAACTATTAATGCAAATTATTGAAAACTAATAATAAATCAACTATTAATGCAAATTATTAAAAACTAATAATACATAAACTATTAATGCAAATTATTAAAAACTAATAATAATAAATCAACTATTAATGCAAATTATTAAAAACTAATAATAAATCAACTATTAATGCACATTATTAAAAACTAATAATAATAAATCAACTATTAATGCAAATTAATGCCACTGAAAATGTTGCTGCAAATCAAAAAAATACTGATCAATGCAAAACTGTAGCCCAAACAAATGTCCAGCTCTGAATTCCCGAGTGTAAGCAGTGGCAGTTATAGATATCATGCTATAGAAGCAGTGGCACAATCTATCATTTCGGAAAATGATGAAGAACTGGTAAGCATCCTTTGCAGTCTGAACAGGAACATGACAGGCATCTTAGCTGGGAGTGATATCGTTATCAGTCTGAGCGAACGCCGCTCCGAATGGGAGTAGAACCAAAATACGTCAGATGACAAATATTAAGAACAGAGCTTGAGCTGACATCCTGAATAGAGAAGGAGAGAACCTCCCCCCAACTAACATTTAAAAGTAGAAGGGAGAATTTGTCATGATGTGGAAACATTGAAAGAGATTTAGCCTGGGACTAAAAAAATATGTTGATGGACCTCAGAGAAGGGTTCAAGAGAAACAACCTGTGGATGAGAGAGGGCAAGAGATGATACTGAGGTTCCTGGAGATTCCTCTGTGGTGAGAAAACAAAACCAGACAGGACTGTCCAATAACTCTTTTTAAGGAAGGGGATTTGTTACTTGAAGGATGCAACTGGTTCTTGTGTTAAAAAGGCCAAAACATGCTTGTAAGTACTGTTACTTCTCTAGCATTACATAGTTACTACAATTTAAGAAAGTATTTTGAATGTTGGTTGCCTGAGAAATGGAAACAGTCATAACCCTCTTTATAGGCTCCCTATTGAAATGTCACTCATTACGCCGAGTGTTGACAGAAAGAAGAAGAAAAAAGATAAAAAATCCTGAAAAGCAAATCTCAAGCATCTCAAATTTCTTCTCCTTTAAACTTCATTTTTTTTCGGGGGGGGGGGGGTCAAGTGGGCCTTTGAGCTGTTATCTTTATTCTGTTACTAACGTAGTTGTATTTAATATTGCTTTTCAGGGGAGTTATTGCAAAGTAACCCTTCATGCTTTTTTTTTTTTGTTTTTATTAAATAGTCAATTTGGAGATTAGCATATGTGTACATTTGACAAAATTTCTGTTTTATTATGTCTCATATGAGAAGGGATGTTTAGCTATCACACCCAATCTTTCTCCCTGTTGAGAATTCTGTCAAAGAGCTAAAAAAAATCATGCAACAATTTGGTGCATATCACAGATTTGTGGATCCTTCTAGCTTCCTACATCACTCTGTCTGCATGGTGAAAGGCTGACATTTGATATTGCTTTTACATTCTCTAGTTAAGAGAAGACACTAGTAATGTGTATGTAGCCCAAATGCTATAAGTTATTGTGACCTCTTGTGAAGTTGCCAGCCCAGCTAGCTAGAATATTGTAAATAATTCTATGTTGTAAATATTAATATGATCCATAGGCTTGTCTACAAATGTAAGAAACCTGTATGTTATGTGCTGAGCTTCAAAAATGTAACCACACTGCACCCTGCTGGAAAAGAGCAGAAATGTATATGGACTATATGCTTGTGCAAATGTATGTTTTCATATTAGAAATTGGGACATACGGAGTTAACTTGCAAATTATGAGAAAATAAATAAAGAATTTTATGATTGTGTTTACCACAGCTAGAAGACAAAATGTCTACAGCTAGAGTTTCTTTCTGTTGTCTTAAGACAGAAATAATTACTAGATTTAAAATGTAAAAGTGTTACTTGTTTTATGACTTCCAGTTTCAGGCAAGCTTCTAAGAGATAAGTGTCAGCTTCTAAGAGATACGTATTTTTCATAGAGACATGTTAAATTCTGTTAGTAGAGGCAGTGGTGATGTCATCTAGCTAACCCAGCAGTAATGTTGTGTATTATTAATTTAAGAACTATCTCAGAGAGAAAGCCTGTGCATTTTGTATCTTGTCTTGGACCAGTAAACATCCATTCAGTATTTGCATGTGCTTGTATCTGTAAGACTTAGATCATAGTATCTCTCTTAGAGATAGATAGGAATATAGTAAGATCACTCTGTATGTTTTCTGTATTTATGTGAGACTGTCCTGCATTGTTGCTTTAAAGCATTTCCTGTGATTCTGAACTCTGTTGTCACTGTATTGAGTTATTGAGTATTGTCATGTTCTGTTATTATTTATTATTAAATATATTAAAACCTTTTAATTGTGGCTGGTTTTGTTTAGCGATATTAAGCTCTTAGAGTATTTGCATGTATTTGGTAACTCTTTACAGGCCACTCTTAAATAGCCTTAAAGTCTTGGGCGCATTTACCATTTGGATAATAGTAACATTACACAGTAGAATTGGTCACCTTTTGTAAGGGCCTTTTAGTAGCTGATAAGGATAGTTGATGGTAGTGATTTCTACCTTATAGTTTGGGCAGAAGGGGGAAAAGCTAGTGAACCTGTGCCAGCCTTTCCCAGGAGTTTCTGTGTGTTTGTATATAAATCAAATCTCAAAGTGTGTGTGTGTCAGCTACTTGGGCAGGGAGGGTGCTGGAGATTTTGGCTTGATCACTTGGCTGAGATCTTAACCCTATAACTGTGCCAGTGGGGAGTCTTATTGGGGATCTGGAGAAAGAGGGAGAAACCAGCCCCAGACTGACTGTGATCTCTGTATGTGCTTAAGGGAAATTGTACTTTACTGTGTGTGTACTTGTCATCCTTCCAGTGTGCACATCCCTCACTGGTGTTAATGGTGAGGATTGAGGCCCCTTGATTACTGGGCCAGTGCAGGGGCATCACACCTCTCACTGAAGATCTACTGTTAGGGTAAGTGTGCTTAAACACAGCTGAGCTTACATGTGTGTATTTCAGAAGGGGTTATTATGCAGTAAAAATTACCTTACTTGTTTCAGGAAGAAGAAAGCAGTACTGCCAATGATACATCTGAAGTTGCTGTGCACGTTCAACGCAGCGAGATGATGGACAAGCTGCTGAGTGTGCTGACCACATCTGCTACACTGGTACTTGGACCCCACATCAAGGACTTCCTCCAGAAGACAGCACCTTTCATAGAATACAAAATAGACCCTAAAGGAGAAAGGTAATACAAAGAGCATTCACCCATGTCTCCTTCCCTTCCCCTTAAAAAAATATCAACATTCCAATTCAGTTATCCAACTGAGGAACACCAAGTCTGAGTACGAGATCCAGACTTCCATATTTTAACATAATCATATGTCACACTTAGAATCTCATGGAGACTAAGAGTTAGCACCTAATTATTCATATCAATTTTTTTTTCTCCAAAATAACTGTCTGAACGAATCTTAAATGTTGTCAAATATATAGACTAACAAATCTCAAGTGAAAGAGAATTCCATGCTTTAGCTGATTTATGCCTAAAAATATATATTAGTTAAACAATAATGCATGTTTGGGTGTGGGTATTGCTGGATTTACCCACAGTTGATGTGGTTTGGTCACAAGGGCGAAGCCCAAGTGACCAAACAAAGCCAACCATGGGTAAATCCAGCATTGCCCACACCCAGATGTGGGTTATTGCTATTATACAGTGACATTATTTAAGGAAAAAAATACTTTTCTTTGATAATGTCTTTGTATAATGCCTCCGTGCTGACCTTCTGCATTTTTCCGGTTTAATGGGGCTTTTTCTGATGTACTGCTCATGCATATGGGACTTGCGTTCCGGCACTTACCCAGTACATTAGCGCTTTGGAAAGGAAGCAACGGAGAAAAGATCTCTGCTGCTCCTTTTTTATTTATTTATTTTTTTAATAAAAAAGGTTTAGAATAGTTTAGAGTTAGGAGAGAGAACGGAGGAAATACAAAGAAAATCAGGTGCGTGTCTTTAGTTTTAAATAATATACCTGATTTTCCTAGTATTTTCTCCATCCTGTCTCTCTCGTATGTCCAAAGTCTGGATTACAGATTTTTTTTTTTATTTTTGTTTAAAAAAAATGAAAACTTACAGAATATAACAACGGAGAAAAGTCCGGGTGACCAGACATTTTTCCATTGGTATATTCTCAGATTTACAACTGGTTTACAGCTGGTTGAGCTGGCCAGTCAACATGCTCGTTTTAGAATATTAATGGCCAGCCATTGTATAATTTGGAGCTAATAACGGGTAGCTCAATAAACCAGTTGCTAGTAAAATTAGCAATGTTTCATTTTTAAGACATTAAATACCTAAATGATATCTCCTGGGTGGTAGTTTCTTTTCTGCTTATTTCACCACATTCTATAGTGTGCAATATTGACAGGGTTTAATAGGTAACCAAGGTTTGCTGTATGCAGTGCTTTTCTGCTGTGAGCTGTTGATAGTTTGGATAAAAACATTTACCAACAGGTGTGCTTGTTATTGCTTCCTATACACTGCCAAGAGGTGGGATGGTAGGAAATAACATTTAAACAAATAATTGTTTGTATTTCTTAGATCAGTAAATTCTTCCTTCAAAAAGATCTGGTGAGACAGATTCAGATATTTTTATTATTTATTTTATTTATTTGTAGATAAAAGACAAACCGATGATGACACTACAGTGACTTGTTCTACCTTACTAGGTAGCAAACATTCATGGAAATGTTAAGTCGACAGTGCAATTATTCTTCTTTTTTTAGAAAATCACCTAAGGTGTATGTGTCCAGAGTGGTTTCCAAGGAATTTTCTATTTCCTTATCCAGTTTTGGCAAAAAGCAGATTTAACCATTTCATCAAATTCAGGTAAACAGATGTTTAAAAAGAAATGGAAAGGGTCATTCCAAAGAGAAGTCTCAAAGCATCTAAAACCAAGGACTGTCCTGCAGGTCTGAATGACTATTTAACAGACATTGTCGCCCCTCCTACCCTGGCCCCCTTTTTCTTCCAGAAAGTCTGAATCCCCTTTTTCTCTTTGGCAACAGTTTGTTTCTGACAAATGAGCTCTGAAAGTCATTCATCAGGGTTATAGATGGCAGCGGAAGGAAGTTCTTTCTTTCCAGGGGATCATCCCTCTTTTCCCAGATCCAACTTTTGTTTCTACCTGTTCTTCTTCACATCTGTATTCATCTAGACTTGATGTTTTTGTGTGTCTCAGTCACATTATCAATTCTATTCCCTACTCTTTGGACTAACCACTGCACCAAGAGGGTTCACAACGTGTCTAACTCTAGTTACAGCTCATTTCAGGCTACAGGATATCCACTTTTTTCTACAGTTAGACAATTTTTGCATAGACATTTTCAAAGTGTTAGGAATCTCCCTCTTGGGTGAGAGATCGCTTACACAAGCTAGGATTCCAAGACAACATTCAAAAGTCTTTCTTGACACTCTCATGCAGGATTCTGTTCCTAGGATGTCAACTAGACACCTACCTTAGTTCAAAGAGCTTTTCTTCCTCAGGAAAAAAATAGATCTTTATTTATGTCTGTTTCTAAGGTTTCCCACTCAGTCTTCCATAAATGCAAGGGAATACCTCAGGATTTTAGGTTTCATGGCATTTGTGATTCTCATGATACCCCATGGCAAGGCTCCACATTAGAAAGATATAGGGGTATTCGAAATCTCTTTGTTCCTATCATCAACAACCTTTATGTTTTCAAATCCCAGTCCTGGGGTTTGTTAGAGAAGACAACAGATATACTTGAATCCAAGTCTCCCCTTCTGCTTCTCAGCTGCAAAGCAGTCACTCGCCACAGGCACTTCAAACTTTACTTTGGGAGCAGTTTCAAGATGTTTAAAAGTGCATGGAGATATGGGCTACCAATTATATATTTGTTTATTTTATTTATTTTAAATTTGTTGATCGGATTAGTCCGACTGAGCTAAGCAGCCCTTTTTCAGCAGAGGCCCAGGAAGAAAAGCTCCACAGTTTTACAATTTTAGTGTTAACAGTGTCAGTGGGTTACAGTGTATACATACAATGAAATACATTTTATCAGAAAAATAATAGTGGAAAAAAAACATAATAAACATACATAAGAGAAATTATTCAATACAAACATTTTCAATAAACAGTGAAACGAGCTCATAGTGATGTAGTTATTTCATGAGATATGTGACATTAGAAATGGAGATAAGAGATGGAGAAGAAAAGTGATACTTTGAAGAGGTTTACGAGCTAAAAAGGTTTGAAGTTTTGGTGATTACATATGAATTAATGTGATGGATCAGGGAGGATGAGTGTAGTGGCAGGACCAGTGAGTTTGGAGGTACTCTCTAGTGGCAATTTGAATTGATTGTGATGTTTGAGGGACCTGATTTCTAGTATTAATTTGGTCCATGATATGGTAGATATCAATTGATTGGTAGATACAAATGACAGAAGCAAAGACATAAATATCTAAAAGATGCTTGCCCTGATCAAGGCACTCAATTTTATGAACCATCTTTGATCCCTGGGACAGCTTCAAGTAATTTCAGACAGTACTACAGTCATGTGGTACATTAAAAGGGGTAACCAGGTTGCATCCTTTTCACATACCAGCCAAGCCATGTTAGCTTGGTATATAGTGTCACAGCACAGTTTCACTCTGCAGACATCCTACATTCTGTTAGAGCAAAATTGTGTGGTAGACAAGTTAAGCAGGACAAGGTCAGACCCTCATGAATGAAAACTAGATTGGTGGGGGGGTCTTCCCAGATTTGAACCATCTGTGGGAGTTCCTCATGTAGACATTATTGCTGCTTTAAGCAACTGACAGCATTCTGTCCCAGGACTCTATGGAGGAATGCCTGGAAGACAGATGCCTTTCCTTTTCTTTGGACAGGAATGTTCATGTGTGCTTGTCCACTCTTTCCACTAATATCTAGGGTATTTCTGAAGATTCAGAAGGAATCTCCAGTGACTATTGTGGTGATACTCTTCTGGCCCAGGCAACCATGATTCTCCCTTCTTTTCAAAATGCCAAGGACAATTACCACAAGCTTCATCACAGACTGGATCTAATCATGTAAGAACAAGGGTGTTTGATACAACCCAGCATCAATCATCGTCTATTGTCTGCCTAGATGATAGGGTCTTAATTCCTTTTAGGCAAGTATTTACTGAGGATGTGCAGATGGTATTAATGGAGGCAAGAAAGCCCTCTACTAAAAAATTATATATTCGCAAACGGGAAAAGTTTTCTAGTTGGTGCCAACAACATAACGAGCACCCATTCAGGGCTAGTTGTTCTCTGATTCTACAATATTTGTGTGAATTACTATCCTATGGCCATTCTTATTCCTCTATCAGTGTCCATTTATTGGCCACTTCTGCATGTCTGCTGATGGATCTTCCTCTTTCAAGGCAGTCTCATTGTCAAAATGTTCTTGAAAGGGATTTTGCATAAGAGACCTACAAGTAAACCTGTGGTCCCTACTTGGGATCTTCATTTTCTGTTAAATAAGTTAAAAATTGCTGCATTTGAATCAGCTAATCTGTCTGACTTGAGGTTCTTTACATGGGAAACATTTTTTTACTTATTGCCCTGACCTCTACAAGAAGGGTTATCTGAGTTGCAAGCTTTTATAGTGAGTCAAGCCTATCTCTTTTTCCATAGGGACAGGGTTTCTTTGAGTTCTAATTCTCCATTTTTGGATAATGTGGTATCCAGATTTACTTTAAACCAAACTATCCATCTCCCCATTTTCTTTACTGAACCTAAAAATGAGAGGAAAGGATATTGCGTACTTTGGATGTCCATAAACAATTCTGGTACTATCTTGACAGAACTAAATATTTCAGATCTTCAGATCCATTGTGTATTTCTTGTGAAGTTAAGAAGAAGGGACACCCTGTATATAAAAAAAAGACTATTTCCGAATGGTTGTCTAAGGCTATATTACCTTTTGTTATACTCACCATAACAAATCTATTCCAGGCAGGGTCAAAGTCCACTAAACCAGGGCCTTGGCTTCATCTATGGTTTTTTGGAAAGGTTTGGATTCTAGAGATATTCTAGAAGCTGCTACTTGGTCCTCTGTGCATACATTCACAAAGCAGTATAAGGTTGATTCCTTCCCTAGGTCCTGATCAAGCTTTGTTAGGACCATTCTCCTGGGGCTCTGGTGCCCTTTTCCTTCCATCTCCCAAATGTAGTTAACTATGAGATTCTATCCATCTAGCTATGGCTACTGCAGCAGTGATTGAAATGATACATATGATACAGTTATGTAAATAAAGGTTACTGTAACAGTAGTTGTTTTCATGGTCACTGATGTAGTGGTAGCCTCTGCTCTCTATCCCCCTTGTTTTTTGATGGATGTGTGTGTGTGTGTGTTTGTTTGTTTTATGCCAGGCTGTGGACATTTACTTTTTGTTGTTTATAACCTAGTCCTTTCATGGATCAGCCTCCCTCTCTCTCTGCTGACAGGAAATCTCTAAAGGACTTCACACCCAAACTTGTGTTTTAGTCAGCTCAGCTTTAGCTATTTGACAGTTTAGGCTTATGGAAGGTGCTGTGGAGCTTTGGAAGCTGACCAGCTGTTGTATATAACCCATATAGCTATGGCTGCTGCAGCAGTGATCATTTAAACATTTACTGTTACAGTAGATCAGCTTACACAATTGTACTTTTTTGTCATGACTGATAAAAAGAAATATCCTAGTCACTGGCCATAGCAGAGTACAACAGACATTTGCTGCTTTATTTGTTTGGTTTGTTAAGCAGAGTAGTCCGAATGGGCCATGCAAGATTTCTTTTCAGTGGAGGTCTAAGGAGAAAAATTCCAACATAATAGACAAAAAGTTTAATTACACTAACAATCATTACAATGACAATATATTACACATGAAAGAAAAAATAGATTGATATATTGGGGAGTGATCAAGAAGTAGAATGGAAGAAAAGATAGTAAAGCAGTGATCAAAGAAACATTTTAGAGACTGAGATATTGCAACTATTCTAGGAACATGAATGTGTTAGAAACAGAAATCAAACTGGGATATTGATTAGTTGATATATTAAGTTTAAAAGTTAGAATGATTTATGAGAGGAAGAGTTAAAGTAGTTCTGGGAGATATTGAGGAGAGTCATTAGCCAGGTGTAGATATACAGGAGCATAACCAAGAATTAATCTGGAGATCTTTTAACCTTTTTTTAGAGTTCTTGAAAGAAGCTGTTTGTCAAATTGTGGTGGGAAAGGAATTCCATACCTTTTGTCATGCGAGTGGAGTAGAGTGAGTATCCAAAGGAATTATTTGATTTATTAGCAAGGGATAAATTAATGAATGCAAACAAAGGGATGTAGGAGGGGACTAACACTGTAGCAGAGAATTTAGGGGGGGACATTTATCAGGAGAGTACAGAGTGTTGTGAGTACGTCTTAGCTGTGTGAAATTAAGATAGTTTGGAAGTTGCAGTGAGTTTATTTTTTAGTTTATATACTCAGTTTAATTCCACACTCAGTACTCTGTAATTTACTGAGTGTAAGTAAGCATTCGGAGTCACTCTTCATATCTTAATTTGCTTAGAGGTTTACTTACCTTAGTATACTTCTGCTGTACCTTTTGAAGATCTTTATGTAATCACCACTGCATGAGCAAAATCCATTTCCTTACTCTTAATATTGGTTTAATAATACTTTTACATGCTGGAAGCAGCACTGCTTTATTCATTGATGTAAATGATCATTTGATGCTTCTTATGACACCAAAGTAGTTTATAATAGTTTTGCTCATATGCACCTTGAATTCCGAATTATCACCGACTGATACTGCTAGGTCCTGATAGTGTATGCTTTTTGTTATTATGCTGTGTTGAAGGCCATAGGGTTAATCAAAATTCTCTTTAATAAAGTTTATAATGCTGCACTTTTTTGCAATTAAATGGCACTCTAATTGTCCTCACTCTCAAGTAGAGTTCATTTATTTATTTATTGGCATTTGTTTTCTGGGAAAGTGCAACGGGATCACAAGAACTCATTTTTAGTGGAGGTCTTGGGAGCAAAGCTCCATTTAACAGAGAAAAATGTTCAAAGGCATTACATAAAACAGTTGAAAAGTATATATTTCAAAAATAATCAACAATATTGTAAGGCAAGGAGATATAACAGAATATGTTACAAAGAGAACAATGAGAAAAAAGCAAAGTAAAACCCTATATACTGTATCGTCTGGGCAGTTGACAGTAGTAATAAATAAATGTCATGTGGAGGGGAGTGAGATTAGGACAGATTGGTTTATGTGGGGAGAGGTGATTAGAAGAGGTCATATAAAGTGATTGCGAGGGTAGGATAGCCAGGTGAAGATAAGGAAGTGGTGATGGGTAGAGATCCTGTGCAGGCAGGGATGGAGAAAAGTAGGCAAGGTTGCTCAACCAAGGGTATAAGCTTGAGCAGATCCATGAGTTTTGGTAGTGGTCTTTCAGAAGAATCTTGAAGGCAGGATGGTAAGTTAAAGTTCTAATAGCCTGTGAATAGAATTCTATTTTGGGCGGCAGAGTAGCAGTAAAGGCTATTTCAAATTGTTTTATGAGGTTTCTAGATGGTAAGAAGTTGTTTATAATTAGAACGAAGGGGTCTGTGTGATGGTAAGGAAGAACAGAGCTTAGTGCTGGACAGGCATGGTGTGTATAAATGATGATGTGGGCAACAGCTAGTTGTATGATGTCTAGATAGTGTGGTAGTTCAAGCCAGTGCAAACTTTTATGGGCCTTGCAGTGATGTGTTTATTTGCAGAAAATTTAGCAACTTTGTTGTAGCATATTTTAAGTTTGGTTTAAACAGATAAGTTACTTGATCAGGGGGAGTTGTTCAGTGGGCTAGAGTTTAGGAAAAAAGTATTTTAGATGGAAAAGTGAAGGACTGGGGTAGGGATAGAAGGATAGTGATTGTCGGGGATGTACAGTAAGAGGTTAAAATGGTTAGGAGATTAAGTAACACATTATGGGGAGGAGTTTATAACTGTCTTGCCAATGAGTTGTCAAACCTGATAGGGTTTAGTTGGGATGGATGAGAGAGGCTGAGATGATTAAGAGGTTATATAATTATATTGTGGGAGAAGCGTTTTGTACTATCCTGATGTGATCAATGGTCAGATCTGTTAGAGGATGGGGTATGATGCAGAATAAATGTAGAGTAAGCAGGGGTGGGAATTGGGGGTAGGGTATGAGAAAATAGGGTGGGATACACCTGCTGAGGATATTTGAAGATCCCAAAGAAACAATCAATGTATTGTATTCATATTAGATCAGTACTTCAACCTAGCTACTATACACAACTATAAAGAGCTATAAGGATATAAAAATCCAAATTGCATCAGATTTAACAGGTATATTGCTTAACATTGCAGTATAATATTCTTAACTGGAGTTTGGTCCTTTGAATTAATAATGTTGAACTTTCCAATTGAGTGTAATGGGAAGGCAAAGGGTGGGGAAAGCTTAGCGATCAAATGGCAGTTATTAAAGGGTGTGTTGCTTAACAATATAGTATAATATTGTTAGCCAGAATTTGCTCCACTAATTTAAGGATGTTTGAAGATCCCTTCAAGTGTGATGGGAAAGGCAGAAGGTGAGGGTAAAAAGCTGAAGGATCAAATGGAAGCTACTAAGACTATGTTTAACAAATACAGGCTATTATTCTTATGTTACTTTAGGGTAAATATTAAGTTATACATATGCATAGAACTATTAGGCTTTTATGGGATATTAGGTAGGGTAATGCTGACTATGTCCTCTGTATGGTGCCAGAGCCATGGTCTGAAGTTAAACACCAAAAAATGTATAGTCATACCCTTCGGGAAAAACAAGGTAACCCCAAGCTACCATATAGGTGGCAATCCACTAAGCACAGAAGAGGTTATCAGGGACCTGGGGACCCAGGTTGACAGTGGCCTTTCTTTTGACACTCACGTTGCTAAAGTGGTTAGAATGACCTTCTACATTGCCCACCTGATCATGAAGGGATTCACATCCAGATCTAGTGAGGTCATTGTTCCCCTGTACTCTTCACTTATCAGACCAATGATCGAGTACAATGCCCCATTCGGGATGTATCTCGCCCAACATCTGCAGCAATTGGAGAGACCCCAAAAGTTCCTCACCAAAAGGATAAAGGGACTCCAAAATCTGTCATATGCTGCCAGATTGAAGAAACTCCAGCTCTATTCAGTCGCATACCGTCTGCTCAAAGGTGACATGTGTCTGACATACAAGGCCATGTCCAACCCAGAATTAATGGACATGCTCCACCTCAAAAAATCCAAATCCACCAAAACCACTAGAGCAAGCGACTTAAACCTTAGCACGGATATAAATAGGACGTGCTGGATGGATAGATTTATCACTCAGAGACTCCCTATGCTGTGGAATAGAGTCCCGGTCCATGTGATTCAGAGCACCTCGCTGGCTCTGTTCAAGAGAAATCTTGACCTATGGATGGGAGATCGTAGGTTTACCCCGGGAATCATCTCTGTGTCAAGGCTGGACAGAGGCACAACAAACTAATGGGCAGAGTAATTTTTCATATAGGGGGTGGCGTAAGCCACAAAAATTTGGGCTAGGCTTATAAATGCCTTAGGGCAGATAGCCTAGTATAAACCTATGAACCTATGAACCTATGTATGTGTGCACAGCATTTACATTTAAGAAGACACTTATCCAATGTGTATATAGTAATAGTGCCTAGGTAATCTATTTTATCAATAACATATTCTGACATAGTGTAGGCTGTTCTTGTCTAGTTTCTGTGCTGAGTTCAAACATGCAGTTATGTAAGCTTGGAATAGTATAACCAGGGATGTGTTCAGAAATAGAGATGCTGTCAGGGCAAGGTCTACAAAGATAAGAGATGGAACGGCAAAATTTTAAGATGTGAGAAATTAATAGGCAGCTGTATTACAATGTGATTCATCCAAAGAATTAACTTTCTTTGGAACAAGTTATCCTTACAGATCCCTAGGTGCAGTGTTGGCTTAAGTGGTTTGGATACCAGATGCTGTGCACCAGTAAGAGGTTGTATGGATTTGAATGTATTTCAGCATTATACATAACAATTTATGTATTTACTTGTCTTTGTTTACCAGGAAATTCTGACTGGGTAATACCCATGTTCAGTGGAGGCTCGTGGAGAAAGCTCCATTCCAGTTAAACATAGAGTAGTTACATTTTATTTGCATTTATACACAAACAGTAGTTACATTTTTACATTCTAAGATTCTACAGAGGTAGATGTTACTAAAGAGAAAGCCCACGTTCAACTTAGTGGATTGTGGCAGGCAGCAGTTATGTATAAAAATTGTTTTGTCATTTCACTGAGTGGTTGAGAATATTCTGTTTAAGGAGTGTATTTTGATAATATTGTCTGGTGAGCACAAAGTCTTAACCTGGTGAAGAGCATGTGTAGGACCAGCATTGGTTAAGATGTTGCTTAAGCAGTGGTTTAAAGCTATTGAGTTTGTCTGAGAGTTTTAATTGTGTGGGTATAGTATTCCAGAGTTTAGCAATGGAATGGGAGTAGACTGAGTTTCCTGCAACATTATTTGACTTATTTATGAGTAGTAAGAATTTGTTACTAGAACAGAGGTCCCTTGCTGGACAGTAGGGTAGTAATACATTTCGTAGTACTGGGCATTTTTCTGGATGATAAATATGTTTGTTTGTTGTAGTTAGTTGTGATTATGTTAGGTAGTTGTGCAGTTTAACCCAGTTCAACTGCTTTAAACAATGACAATGATAGGTCCTGTGAGGGAGATTGGTGGCAAATGTAGCTATTTTATTGTATCAGGAAATCAGTTTCTTTCTTTGAGTTCTGTTTAAATTTGTTAGGACAGGAGCAGCATGTAAAATAGTTGGCAGTAAGAAGGTGGGGGCTAGAGTTTTCTTGGAGTATCAGTAAGAAATCCATTGATTTTGGCAACTTTTCTTTTCTTGGGGTTGAGTAGAAGGCTTGATTCCTTGATCCAGGTTTCTACAGAGAAGAAGGAAGAACGTTGTGGGCACAAGCAGAGCATTCTTTCTATGTTGGCTTATTATATTGGTAAAATGTAGTAGAGCAGGAGTGGTGCTGTGCTGGAGCCTGAAACCATGTTCTGTTTCTGAGAACAGGTTAGGTATTGCGTCAGCTGCATATAGATGCATTTCTCTAATATTTTGAAGATGGAGAGAGAATTGCTATTGGTCTGTAGTTGTTAAAGTCTGTAGGAGTTCCACCTTTGTGCAGTGGTATGATCTAGGATATTTTCCAGAGTGATGGGATGAATCTTTCTGCTATGGACCAATTAATTATTATTGACACAGGGAAGGCTATAACTTCTGCCGCCATTTTAGGTAGTCTGATAGTAGCTGGTCTATAGCTACGGAAGTAGATTCTAGTTTAAGGAGAAATTTTATTATGAGTGAGGTGAGTACTGGACTAAAATTGAAGAGCTGTGGATGGTTTTGATTGGACAGGGGTTGAGGGGGGCAGAAGTATTAGTGTCAAAGAGAGACAATATTGATTGCATAAGATAGGAATTAAACTGCATGGGGATAGAGTCTGCCATATTCTCTGTTTTTGGAGAGGGAGTGGTGTTCTTGCCAGGGTGGCATAGTGTATTTAGTGATGACCAAAAAAGTTTTGGATTGATTTGATGTTTGTCTTTAAGGTTAGTATTGTATGTTTCTCTGTCCTGTTTGATGTGGAGTTTTGCAAGGTTTCTAAGATGTCTAAATTGCTGGAAGGCATTTTGAGTTCTATTTTTATACCAGTTTTCCCAGGTCTTATCCCTTTATATCACAAGTTGTTTTGTTTGTTTCTTTTTTAGCCTTGGTGTGGTGTTAGACTTTACTCTCTTTATTTTTATTACACATGGTACTAAATTATTTATGATTTGTAAGAATACATTATGAAAGTGTTCTACAGCAGAGTATCTAGTAACATTACTTTAAATGCATTCCAGTTATATTGTTTGTGTTTCATTGAAATATCTTTGCTGAAATTGATTTTATTTAATTTTTGATTATAGATAATATGTTTATCTAGGCTATGGTGAGTTGTAATGGCCTATGTCAGTAGGTGATTATTTATGCTGAGAGGCAGCCTACTTTTGTCAGTTTGAGTGTCTCCCTGAAGATTTATTGGTTCTAATGGGTGTGGTAATTAATTGTTTGAAGTTGTATACGTTTATGGATTCAGTGGGGGTGGTGGAATTTGACTTACCAGTCTGTATTTACGTCTCCAAGTATTATAGTTTAATGGCTAATTCATTTGGATATCTAATTCAGGATGTTTTCAGCAGTATCAATGTATTCACTGGTAGTATATAAATTGCTGTTAAACATATGGATCTGATGTTGTCAATCTTTACTTAATCCTTGACTGTGGGCTTGGTTCCAAACCTCAGAACTGACTCAGCCATTATTCCAGCTTGCTCCTTCCAAAAACTCTCTAGTTAAGTTCTACCCATAATCCTCCTCACAAGATTACCTCAGCTCTTGTTTGCCACTTCATAGTGCCAGATGTGTCCTCCCATCTGAGCACTCAAGAGACAACTAACTGTATTAAAAAACTGTAAGTTTCTCTTATCTTTCTTCATAAAACTATATTACCTTTCCTTTATTTAACTACCCACTCCTCCTAAACTCTATTATATAGTTTTCCTGTGTGCATGTGACCTTTTTTCTTATTCTTCCATTTCAGTAGTTTCTGAAATATCATCATCGGTACTCTTTTCTTACCTAAACTGGTATTTCTCAAGTACCATTGTTGGTACGTCTTTTCTGTGCTTAGTTTAGTTAAAAAAAAAATCTATAGCTCTTTCACCCTTCTGGGTGTTTGGGTGTGGGTGTCTGACTTTCTTTTATACCAGACAAACCAGTAAAAGGGGCTTCTGGCTTCAGAAGATGACAGAAGTGTGATAGGAAGCTTCGTAACTCCAACAGACACACTCTTTGTCACAGTTTTAGCCATAAGGGACTAGTCAACATTAAAAATAAACTTATCCTTAAGGGACTGCTTAAATCAGACTTTGACGAGGCCTTATCTGTCTCCAAAACCAATGTTAGTTATCTTTCCTCATTATCATCTCCAAGCAAATTGGAAAACCTAAGAAAAGAAGCCAGTCAGTTCCAGCACTTTCTTTGGAACCACAGGATGAAATGGCTAATGCTCCCATGGTTCCTAGAGATTCCTCAGAACCAGTGGGTCAAGTGACTTAAGCTTTTGGTGCCATTGGTGCCAGTTTCTGCACTGACTACATCAGCACCAATTTCAGTTTCAAACTCTTCCCCCTCTGATCAAACCACTGGGATAGAAGGAGGAAATACCATGCACCACATATTCACCATCAATGGACCTCTTTTTGTACCATCCTTCTAGTCCTTTTATGGAGAAATATCCACCCAGATCTCCTTCACTTTCTTCCGTCCAGTCCACCAATAGTCTAATAGACTCTGATACGATGAAATTGGTGGGATTACCTCCTTCTATGGTTTCTAGCAATATTGGCTCTGGAATCTTGCCTACTTCCACTCCAGCCTTTATTCCTCCTTCAACTCCAGCTGAGCCTTCAGAGCCCCCAGTACTGACCACCCCAGCTTTCAGTGTTTCAGTGCCGGTCAGACCTCCTTCTCTGGCACCAATAGCTACCCTGAGTTTTTTGGGTTTGTCAGATCTAGAGAACTGTCAGAGCATTATTAGCAGTTCCAGGGGGCAGGGTTCAACTCTGGTCTTTTTGGAGCTGTTCATGCCCCTTGGTGCTTTGGCACATGCAAGCTAGTTTCTGGCTTCAGCTTCGGAGATGGCCTCCTTGGTGCAGGGTGGGATGAAGAGGGCCTTGTCCATTGTGGACAATCAGTCTATGCCATCCTTGTCAGACCAAATTTATGGCCCATCTCATTGACCGGAGCTTCCTCCAGTCTCTTCCCTGGGACAGAGGGCACAAAAGACTCAGGATCAAACCACAGTGGTTATGTCTTCTTCAGATACCTCTTAGGAACACCCCACCTTGGAGGTACCTTTGAAGAGAAAGAACAAGAGTAAGCACTTGGACCCCCCTGAAGAGTCCTTCACAGAAGATACCGATTTCAATGAAAGGGAAGTTTCCCCTAAGTCACCCCCTGAAGATGTTTCCTTCAGAGACATACTAGAGATCCTAAAGCAGAGAGGTAGCTGGACTTCCCTCCAGCCTTCCTCAGAGGAATCGGTATACTTGGAGGCTTTTCTTGCCCAGCCCTCTACCTCTTGGATTTCTCCACCCGCTGACGATCTAATTAAATTGATAGTTCAACAGGCTTGGAAGATACCTGAAACTATCAAGCAAATTCCTAAGAGACCAGACTGTATCCTTGCAGCCCCTCAGGATCAGCAACAATGGGCCAAGAGAATTCCTGTAGACACCATGGTGGTAGCAGCAGCCACCAAGGAGGAACTTGCAGATGAAAGTCCTACTATCCATCCTCCTAATAAAGAATCTAGGACAATGGATAGATTTGGGAAGAGCATTTATGCTTCATTGACCTTAACTCTCAGTTCCTTGAATTACATGGCACACTTTATGAGACTTCAAAGAGATCTGATTAAAGAGCTGTCAGAAGCAGTAGCTGAAGGAGTTTGAGAAAAAGTGGTTTCTCAGCTCACCACCCTAGAATCTATTCCCATCTTGTGCATGAGGCTAATTGTACATGTTGCCTAAGGGATGATGAGAGCAGCGGGTTCAGGCGTCGCCATCAGGAGACATACCTGCATGCATTTGAGACATTTAAGTCTGTCATCAATGCTTCATTTGACTGAGCATCCTTGTTTGGTCCCAGGGTTAAAGAGACTTTGGCCAGATGTGAGAAAGATGGAAAGACTTTTTCTGCCATGGGCTTTTACACTCTTCATCAGCCTTATTCCAGGAACCAAAGGAGTAGGAGGCTATGGTTCAAGAAGTCCCAAGGGCCTTTCCAGGACTCATGTGGCAATGACTTTCCCCAGGGCAGAGGGGGAAATAATGTATGACGCCACAGAAGGAGCAGAAGTGGCCTGCAGAATCAGGGATCCAAGTAACCCTTCCATGGGAATTTCTATCAAAGTTCTTGAAAGGAGGCCCAATTGCCTTCTTCTAGAGGCAGTCAGGGGGCGATTATCCCTGCACCAATTGGCCTGGCTAAGGATCACAACAGATGATTGGGTGTAGAGGATTTAAACTACAGGATGCAAAATCCTCTTATCAGAACAACCAAAAAGATTGATCAGGATCCCGGATATTCTACCCAGTCACAAGAATGCAGCAGTCTTAGAAATTCAAAAACTACTCGACAGAAAGTCATCCAAGCAGTCCCTGAGATCAAATAAGATCCAAAATTTACTCAATATTCTTTTTATTGCCAAAGAAGACAGGGGACTGGAGACCACTCTTGGATGGTCAAATTTCAGTCTATACTTCTTTTCTAGGAAAAAGACAATTGGATGTGCTCAATAAATCTTCAGGAAGCGTATTATCATATAAAGATAGACAAGTGGTCCAGAAGATCTGTACACTTTCGGCTGGGAGCCCTTCACTATCAGTTCAGGGCACTGCCCTTTGTTCTCACCACAGTCCCCAGGGTATTCACCAAATGCATGGCAGTGGAAGCAGCTCATTTCAGGCTGCTAGGATTCTGGGTGTTTCCATATCTAGACAACTTGCTCCTTACCACTCCACCAGCCATCTCTACTTTTTTCCTTTTCTCTGACTTGGATATTACTATAAACTAAATAAAATCCCATTTAGAACCATCTCAACAGTTGGAATTCATTGGAGTGATGCTCAACACAATCACAGACATTGCATCTGTTTCCATGGAAAGGCTTCAGAGGATACGATCGAAAGCCAGCCAGATCAATTGCAGCAAGAAGGTACCAGCAAGACTCCTCCTACAAACTCTGGGGGGAACCAGGTCTTGCCTTCTTTGTTGAAAAGCTCTCAGAGTATGGCAATGGGCAATTTCTTCTGGTCACTTTCTACTAGCAATGAACATTCCGGGGAGTTCCCACTTGATTGCAGACAAATATGAGCAGGACCATCCTCATGCTTCATGAGTGGCCTCTCAATCCACTGGTGGCAGACAAGTTGTTTTGCCACTCGGGCCAACCTTGCTGTGATCTCTGTGTGTCCCCCTGAGCAACAAGTGCAGCAGTTAGTTTGCCATAATCCCCCCTCTGGGGAAGTCACAGAGAGATGCTCTCCTCCACGATTGGCAACCCAGTCTATTGTACACCTTTCCCAGATTACTCTTATATCCCAGTTTCTAAAGAAAGCAAACAGGTCATAGAACAGAATAATTCTCACCACCCCATTCTGGCCTTGACAAATCTGGTTTCTCTTCCTTTGGCCTTATCCAATTTGGAAACCTTGGATGCTGGACCCAGTTCCAGACCTATTGTCCCACCCGCATAAGGGACTGGTTCATCTCAATATTCAGAATCTTAATCTCACTGCATGGCTTCTCCAGTTCCCATGATTGCCAGGCATACTTCTCTTTCTTCCTCAGCTCACCACATTGTTCTAGCCCACCACAAACTGTCAACAAGGAAATTGTACCTTAATAAGTGGCTAAAGTTTGCTAAATGGTCATCAGTGCCTAGTCTAGATCCATATTCTCTGCCTATTGATAGAATCCTGTAATTCTTAACTTTACTTTTTGAAGCAGGAGCATCTGCCTTGACTATTCAAGTGCATCATGCTGCAATTTCTAACTTTCACGTTGGTTTAAATGGTTATTCCTTAATGTCCCACAAGCTTTGCAAAGCCTTTTTGAAAGGAACCTTAATGCTCAGATCTCCATATAAAGAACCCTCCATACATTGGGAGCTAAATCTGGTGCTTCAAACACTTATTCATTCTCCCTTTGAACTTACAGTAAATTGCAACTTGAAGTTTTTGTCCTGGAAGACTTTATTCTTGATAGCTATTACTTCTGCTAGGAAAATATCTGAGATACAGGTCTTATCTTGCAAACCTCCGTATCAAATATTTCATAAAGACAGAGCCTCCATCTGAACAAATCCTACTTTCCTACCAAAAGTCATATCTGAAACAGATATTAACCAGATTATTCAACTGACAATCTTTTTTCCCAATGTAGAATACTGTCTATAGTTACTAGATCTACGCAGACAATTACATTTCTACCTTCACAAAACAAAGGAAAATAGAAAATCTGATCATCTGTTTGTTTCCTTTTCTTCAGTTACTTTGGGAAGTCCAGTTTGTAAAGTTACTCTAGCTAAATGGCTTAGAGACTGTATCACCTTTGTTTATAACAAAATGGGATTGCACCTACCAGGACCTGTAAAAGCTGATTCAGCTAGAGCATCAACAGCAGCTTCTGCAGTTTTTCATGCCAGAGCTTCCTTGGATAATATTTATGTGGCGGTGACATGGGCATCTCTGCACACATTTATTATGCCTTACAAACTGGATCTGATCTCTAGGGGATGTGCGTCATTCGGCTTGATGGTGCTCAGGAATATTCTTCCGTGAGACCTCCCAATGTTCAGGTAGCTAGGGACTCTGTCCCACAATCAAGGATTAAGTGAAGATCGACAACACAGATGGAATGTTATGATAAGACACAACTTCCTTTTTTCCTATTGTTGATTTTTAAGAGTGTTTTTAGAAGTTCAGCATTGTTAAATTTGGGCAATTCCTGTGGGAGTAAGGTGATAGAGAATTTTTATAGATGATTGCTATACCACCTGCATGCTTGGTCTGTCATGCCTCAGTATATTGTATATTGGGGATGCTCTCTTTATCCTTTATTTCTTTTTTAACCAGATTTCAGTAGCTATGACTACATCAAGAGTGTATGTGGCAAGATAGGCATGTATGTCATGGGTTTTATTGCACATACTTCTTAGGTTCAAATTTAGTAAGGTGAGTTTGGGTTCTGTTTTGAGAGGTATTAAGTGACTGGTTTATTTTGTGGCTGGAAGTGAAGGTTTTATGACCAGTGGGACCTGAGTTGGGATGAATATCTCCATATTTTTTAATAGATATTTTACCGAGGGAAGAATATGCTAGTTATATTTTGGTCTTGTTTGGTGTTTGATAGTAAATTTGGATACTTAGTTTTGAGATCTTTATGGATAAATAAATCAGATGTGATTTGCTTGTAGAGATAGGATGTTATGCAGAAAGACATGTTGGGTAGATGTTGATATTCTATGAGAGTATTAGTAGAAATCCTGAGTATTCGAAGTAGGTGGGTTTGATAATTGGTGATGAAGTCTAGTAGCATGAGGAGACATAGTAAGATAATCTAAGTTAGGGACATCTTATTTAACTTGGGGTTTTCTTTATTTTAAATTATGAGTAGAAAATGTTAGGAGAGTACTGGGTTGGTTATAGAGATGTAATGTGATTGTTTAAGGTGGTAAGGAGTAGGACAGTTTACGAGAGTCTTGCTTGGTAAACTAGAATGGGTATTACTATTAGAAGAAATTCTATTTGTTTTTCTTCTGGAAGGAACTCATTGCATTAGTTTGAGGAATATGTGGGTGGTACTATGGAAGTATAAATGTAGAGTAAGAGGGGTGGGTGGGAATTGGGGGTAGGTTCAGTGTGTGTTGTGAGCCCAAAAGTTAGCGAGGATGAATGAAGTGGGTTGAAAACTTGGCAAACGGACAGAGAAAAACAGACATAGCTTATAAATGCCTGGCCCTCAGTGCCCTGTTTGGATGCAGGACATCATTATTCTTTCAAGAAAAACTTGGCTATGCTTAGAAAGGCCCACCAGGTCATTAGCCTGGTAACAGTCAGTGTATCTATGAATCTATGCTGTAGGACTCACACAGTTGAATCTCCTCAGTAGCCTGCATTAGTGAATTATACCTTCCTTCTGTATCCCTTTATTATTATATACTTTTAATTTATTTCTGGTTTATTGAAAAAATAAAAAAAATATATGTAGATGTGTATGTATACACACACACACACACACACACACACACACATATATGGACTCACTTCAGATGATTGAAGTTTTAAAACTTCAAATTTGATATGACCGAGACCATATGATCAAAGTTTCAAAAC
>NC_056750.1:872975119-872983878 GCF_019279795.1 Protopterus annectens | reverse complement strand
AGGGGTAGGGGCTGTGGTGTGAGTCAGTGTGTTTTGTTGCTGTGATGTGTGTGTGTGTGTTAAGGGGTTTGGGTAGGGGCTGTGGTGTGAGTCAGTGTGTTTTATTGCTGTGATGTGTGTGTGTGTGTGTGTGTGTGTGTGTGTGTGTGTGTGTGTGTGTGTGTTAAGGGGTTTGGGTAGGGGCTGTGGTGTGCGTCAGTGTGTTTTGTTGCTGTGATGTGTGTGTGTGTGAGTGTGTGTTAAGGGTTTTGGGTAGGGGCTGTGGTGTGAGTCAGTGTGCTTTGTTCATGTAGTAGAGAGGTTATGTGTGTGTGGGGGGAGAATGGTGTAAGTTTGCATGCAGTAATACCACAAAATTCAAAATCTCTGGTGTGCGAGATTTTGAATTTCGAGGTTTTGAGTTTTTGTGGTTTTGTGGATTCGACTTTCTGGGCTCAAAATACTGAAATTCAATATTCAATATTCTGAGCTTCTGAAGTGAATCCAAATATATCTATATCTATATCTATATATATATATATATATATATATATATATATATGTATATCTATATATATTTATATGTATGTGTATATATGGGTCTACTTCATTTCACCTAACTTCCAATTCACTGACTTTCATTTCACTGACCCCATTTCACTGAAATTTCATTTGACCGACACTTCATTTCACTGACAGTTCATTTGACTGACAAGTATTATTAGCAAGAAAATGGAATATGCCCCCTTCCCCACTGTAGTGCGACCCTGGAGTTAGAATATATAGTTGGGGGTGTGTGGGGGGCACAGCCCCACACAACTGGGGGTGTGGGGGGTGAAGCCCCCCACTTACCTTTCTTTTACTAAGCAATATTATATCAAAACTTAACAATATCATATGAAATGAAGTGGGGCGCTGCGCCCCCACACCCCTAACTATATATTATAACTCCAGGGTCGCACTACAGTGGGGAAGGGGCATATTCCATTTTCTTGCTAATAATACTTGTCAGTCAAATGAACTGTCAGTGAAATGAAGTGTCGGTCAAATGAAATTTCAGTGAAATGGGGTCAGTGAAATGAAAGTCAGTGAATTGGAAGTTAGGTGAAATGAAGTAGACCCGTATATATACATATATATATATATATATATATATATATATATATATATATATATATATACATGTATGTATATATATATATATATATATATATATATATATATATATATATATATATATATATATATATATATATATACATATATATATACATATACATACATGTTTATATATTTTATGTGTGTGTGTGTGTGTGCGTGTGTTAACCTTTACACATTTTTGGTATGTACTACTGCTGTTAATTCTTCTGGGGTTTCTAACTTACTGTTATGTTGTTTGAATGTGTAACACTGCCTTTATGCAGATATGGGGCTTTTCTGAAGAATTTTAGGATTTGTCCTGGAAGGCTGAAGTTCTGTAGTGTCAGCTGAATGCTAAGGACTGCTTTGTGCCTTTAGGGCAAGGTGCTAAGAGGCGTGTTGTTTATCTCCATAATTTTGAAGTTCTGACAGGAAAATATTGCATTTTGTTTCACCTTTTTCATCATTTCTATGATATCTTCTTCTGATTTAACACTGCTATAGCCATTTTTATTTTTAAAACATGATTACTATATTTGCATTTTCTGTGGAGATTTTTTTTTCATTTCTGACAAGGAAAACTAAGTAAATGTTTATCTGTGCTGTTTTAAAAGTTTCTGTTTAGTTTAATGTCATATGTTTGATTTTTTGTCACTATTTAGGCAAATAAATTTTACTTAGTGTTGTGACTTTGTGTGCTGCTGTTTACTGTGTAGCCTGCAGGACAAGGCTTGGTACAAACTCTTGCGTATTATGTACAGTTTAGCTCTATTTGCTGTGCATGACACCGTTTTTTGTTTGTAATACTGCTGCCCTTAATAATGTCAGCGTGCTCTTCTGCCTGGTGGTTTTACCCTGGGTTGATGTATTATGTACAGTTTAGCTCTATTTGCTGTGCATGACACCGTTTTTTGTTTGTAATACTGCTGCCCTTAATAAAGTCAGCGTGCTCTTCTGCCTGGTGCTTTTACCCTGGGTTGATGTATTATGTGCAGTTTAGCTCTGTTTGCTGTGCATGACACCGTTTTTTGTTTGTAATACTGCTGCTCTTAATAATGTCAGCGTGCTCTTCTGCTTGGTGCTTTTACCCTGGGTTGACGTATTATGTACAGTTTAGCTCTATTTGCTTTGCATGACACCGTTTTTTGTTTGTAATACTGCTGCCCTTAATAATGTCGGCGTGCTCTTCTGCCTGGTGCTTTTACCCTGGGTTGACGTATTATGTACAGTTTAGCCCTGTTTGCTGTGCATGATACCGTTTTTGTTTGTAATACTGCTGCCCTTAATAATGTCAGCATGCTCTTCTGCCTGGTGCTTTTACCCTGGGTTGATGTATTATGTACAGTTTAGCTCTATTTGCTGTGCATGACACCGTTTTTTGTTTGTAATACTGCTGCCCTTAATAATGTCAGCGTGCTCTTCTGCCTGGTGCTTTTACCCTGGGTTGATGTATTATGTGCAGTTTAGCTCTGTTTGCTGTGCATGACACCATTTTTTGTTTGTAATACTGCTGCTCTTAATAATGTCAGCGTGCTCTTCTGCCTGGTGCTTTTACCCTGGGTTGACGTATTATGTACAGATTAGCTCTATTTGCTGTGCATGACACCACTTTTGTTTGTAATACTGCTGCCCTTAATTATGTCAGCGTGCTCTTCTGCCTGGTGCTTTTACCCTGGGTTGACGTATTATGTACAGTTTAGCTCTGTTTGCTGTGCATGACACCATTTTTTGTTTGTAATACTGCTGCCCTTAATAATGTCAGCGTGATCTTCTGCCTTGTGCTTTTACCCTGGGTTGATGGATCCTGCTATGTCTGCCCTAGGGTTGCCACCTTTTTAAATGCCCAAAGTGGGACATTTTTGGTACAAATGTCAGATTTTGCAGGGTGAAATATACCCATGGCCAGTACAAAGGACAGAACTTTACTTTTTTGCCTAAGTAAAAGCTTATTCTTGTAGTATTTTAGTTGCTTATTCTGTTTCTTATAACATTTAGGTGTTTCAGATACAGAATAACTGTTTTATGCAACTATTACATAAAATATAGGAAATAATTTTGCCCTAAAATCTCAGGATATTTGCCATTTTTACAATTTTTTTGCAGGACACAACTGCCCAAAGAGGGACTGTCCGTCGCAAAGAGGGACAGGTGGTAACCCTAGGCTGCTCCCACCATCATATTCAGTTGCACCAACGAGAAAAACAAATAACAAAAACTTGCCTCAGCCTATGGTATGTGAATCTGTTGTTGCTTTCAGCCAGCCCACAGACTATTTAACTTTTTTTTTTTTTTTTTTTTTTGAGCCTGCAGCTGTTTATGGTATGGAATTCAGTTACATTCTCTAGTGCTATTACATTACCTGGTTCAAGTATTGCAGAACTAAACCTTTTAGGTTCAGGAGAAGTCTGAGGTAAAAAGAAAACCCTTGCCAGACATAGTACTTTGTCCCTTAATGTATTCATAATAAGGAAAAGCAGATGCTTCACTGCATAACAGTCAGGTTATTACCATGTACAGAGCTGATGTTGTTTCCTTAGCTAAGAGTGTTTTACATTCACTTAATGTTGGAGGTTATACCCCTATTCAGAATGACTAAAAGGCTACCTTCTCTAGAGATCAATCTAACACTACAGGAATTGATGGACACTCAGAAAACTCCAGACTGATTCTTTCAAGGTGAACAGGTTTAACAACTCAAGCAAGTGTTCACCTTTCCACAGGTGCTAGGTCTGGAAGCAGTCTGGAGCTACACCAGAGATTGGCAGAGTTTATGTTCTTATTGAGGTTGAGATTGCAAATGATTTGGCTGTTCTTCCTCTGTTACTGGCCTTACAGGATTTCTGTACCACAGCATGTAAATCTTTTTTGGCTTGTGAACTAGTTCCTAAAAAAGGCAGTGAGGAAATACAATGTGTTCTCTGATGCTACAGCTTACTTTGCTCCTTTGCCAGCTGACCAAGCTGCAGTTTTTCCAGATGCCACCTCTAACAAGAGAGCATTGGCTTCTTCTAACCCTACACTGCCAGACACAATTGGCAAGTGGTTAGAATCTCGGGGAAAATTTGGCTCACTCTAGTAATTTAGTCTTTAGAATTTTACCTTATTAAGGCTTCTTGTGGAAATTTATTTTGCATTCTGCTTACAGTTTAGATAGATTTGATGTATCTTTGCCTGCTGAACAGAAGTGTTATATGAATGAGATTATTTCTAATGTGACTCAGGTTTCAAAACATGCTTTGAGAAGTGTTGGAAAATGTGGATGCAATTTCTAGAAATTCAGCCACTTCTGTTGTATTGAGAAGGTTTGCATGGTTACATAACTAGAATTTTTTTGATGATTTAAACAATGAGATTTTGAATGCTACTTTAAGTTCTGAATTTGTGTTTGGTCCTGTGGCTACCAGTATTCTCAAAGAATGGGTTGATAGAGGTAAACTGATACATGGGATTTCTAGAATATTTTGTATTCCCAGGTTCTTCCCTGGCAAAGTATACAAGACAAATAAACATTCCATCCCAACAGGAGTCATGGTACCAAGAGGATAATGCTCTCAAACCAAATAAAAGGGATTCCTTTCCCAAAAAAAGGTCTTTCATTGCTAAAGCATTGTGCCAAGATTCAGGGCATCCTTTCCCATAATTTTGTCCCTCCTCCCATTTTCCCTCCCCCTGGCTGTCATTCAACCTAGCAGATTGGCCATAAATAGTCTCATACAAGTGGGTACTGAAAATAATTCAGTGAGGATACTCTTGGTAGTGAACAGAAAATCCTTTCTTCCCTTTAAGGAAATGCCCCTGCACCTGCCAGTCAGGGCACACCTGTTCTGTCCATTGCTCCTTCATAAGTTACAAGCAGGGCTATAGAACCATTTTCTGCACCACAAAAAGGAAAAGGATTTTACACTAGAATGTTTTTAGTCACCATAAAAGAGCTATAATGGATCCCAATGTTAGATTTGCCATACCCGAATACATTTTGGAATGTGCCCAAATTCAAAATGCTCACACTGTCCTTCAGATTGTCCTCCCCTTTCTTCTAGACTATTGTTCCATGGATGCTTATCAACACATTCCAGTTGCTCCCAGATTCAAGTTGAACCCACAATAGTCCCCCCTACCCTCACAAAGAATTGTCTTCCTGGGGTGTATGATGTACACAGAAAACAGTACAGTACTTTGTAGCAGAAGACAGAGTCCTTACTTTTCAGAATATTTTCAGGGATTTCTCTCTTCAAGAAGCTGTCTCCTCAACAGATTTTCTCAAAATTCTAAGCCTCATGGCATCAATGACCTCATAAAAGCAGTGGCCAGAGTCCACATGAGAAAGATGAGTAATATTTATTATTTATTTGCAGTTTGTTTGCCAGGATGGTCCACTGGGCCATGAGGAGCCCGTTTTCAATGGAGTCCTGGGGAGAAGTAGAGATATTACACTATACATGGTTACACGATTACAAATATACAACAATTATAAAAATACACAGTTACAAAGTTACAAAATTTGGCATTTGCAAGTGCAAATTAATACAGTGCATTAAAAAGAATTAATTTCAGACAAATTAAAGTTCAATATAGAATGTGGCGACCCCTAAAAGCTGAAAAGACAAACAACAACAGCATAGAATGCTAGTTCCTGAAGTTTTTTTTTTTTTTTTTTTCAAAACAAGTTTATTGTTTTAACATATAAGAGAAATATCATAACAATTTAATACAAATAATTAAAAATAGGTATTATTATAATATTCAACAAAACAACTAAAGTATTTACAAAGACATCCACTACAATCAGATCAATTAATTAAACTAAAATACTGTGCTATTGAAATTAGAATTTTTTTAACAAATTTTGTAAATTATCCCATACAATATAATGTGATGTTTTTCTAGTTGTTCTCATTCTAATTGTGCTTATTTCCATATGACACATTATATTCATAACATTTTTAAATTCATTGAACGAAGGAGGTGTATCTGAAATCCAATTTCTAGTTATTATTTTCCTAGCCACTGCTAGGATAGACCATAACAAGGGAAGCTTAATCTTTTTAACACATTGAGGTACAGGTGTGTTGAATAATATAAGAGACTTAGAAATAATGAAATTATCTGTAAAAGAGCCTGCAAAAATTCATTAATTGACTTCCAGTATTCTTTCAACTTCATACAGTCATAAAACATATGAGCCCAGTCAGCATTAATTTCTACATTACATCTCTTACATAGATTATCTTTATTATTAATTTTATTCATCATCAAAGGTGTATAAACAGATCTATGCAAAAATTTCCATGTATAAAGTCTCCAGACAATGGAAGATGTAGTTCTATAAGCAGATTCCAATATATATTGTTTATCTTGTTGAGTTGGTGGGTCCCCATTAATAGAGGTGAAATAATTCCAGTATGAATCTACATTGTAAAAAGTTTCTTGTCTGATAATTTTATGTATATATGAAAGTTTACCTTTATCAGAAACTTTATGCTGTAAATTTATTATCAAGTAATCAATCAGTTTTGGAATAGATTATTTAACTGTTATAGACATTAGATCTATTCTATCAATGAGATGTTGTCTAAAGATCTGAACCTCTAACCAGCAAGTTTCTCTTAGATCAAATTCTTGTTTTAAGAAATCTAGATTTTTAACTTTATTATCAGATATCAGCTGATACCAGTACTTTAGATTATTATCTATAGCTAAATGAGCTCCTTCAGAAGTAGATGACATAAGCATACCCTGAGTATAAATTATAGGGAATACAATAAAATTCCATTCCCTATACTTAGGGTGCATGAATATAAAGTTACAATAACTAATAATAATATTTAATGGGTAACAGACCATATGTTTAGGTGTAATAGGTGAAGTACAAAATTCCTTTAGCAACCACAACATGGAGTTATTTATAATCATATTTTTGTGTGTTAAGGAGATTTTCATGAAGTGCATACTAATTAGCTCCCAATAATCTTTCCATTTTGCGACATATGACCGATCTATTAATAAAGTAATAACTTTTATAATAGAAGAGATAATATATAAATTAAAGTCTGGAAAAGAAATACCCCCTTGAGACCAGCTATTAGTATGTTTCTTTAATGCAATCCTAGGTCTATTAGGTGCCCATAAGAAATTTAACATTAGTGTATTCAGTTTCTTGATAGTTATTTTGTAGGTGAAAGTATTATTGATTGTATTAAGTATAAAATCTTGGGGAATATTATCATTTTAATAATTGTAAGTCTCTCCTCCATAGTAAAACACATATTATTCCAGGTATTAAATAGATTTTGTATATTAAGAAAACAGGTATTATAGTTATTATATATAATAGATTTAATATCTTTAGATAGTATTATACCTAAATAAGTTATCTGACCTGAGTTGGGTACATATTTAGTAAAATCACTAAAGAGAATATTTTTTCGTGTATATATAGGTAGTATTTTAGTTTTTTCTTCATTGAATATTAAACCAGAAATACTTTTAAAATTCATCATTTTATCAAATAAAGACTGCATAGAAGAATTAGATCCTGCTGATGTAATTAGAACATCATCTGCAAAAGTTGAATTTTGATGTTGTATTTTCTTCTATTTCAAAACCCTCTATGTCAGTACTGTTTCTAATCAAATTAGCCCAAGGCTCCATTACTAAAGTGAATAATAGTGGAGAAAGTGGACATCCTTGCTTTGTACCTTTAAGAATGGGTATTTTTGTGAAACATATGTTCCTACCTTAATATAAGCCAGCGTTCCTTTGTATAAATGCTCAATTAAATTTACAAATGCATCAGAGAAATTTGTGCATTTCAGTAAGGTAAACAGATAGTCCCAACTTACTGAATCAAATGCTGAACCTATATCAAGACTAATAAGTGTTAAATCTTTCTTTTTCCTATTTGCAAAATCAATTAATGTTAAAGTTCTTCTTATATTATCAAAAGTATTTCTATTTACAATGAAGCCCGTCTGATCTAGGTCTATAATGCCGGGGATAATTGTCTTCAATCTATCAGCAAAAATACTCATAAACATTTTATAATCAACATTAAGTAATGAGATGGGTCGATATGAAGAACATCTAGTTGGATCTTTATTAGGTTTTAAAATTGGTGAAATAAATGTATATTGCCAAGATGGGGGTTATTAACTCAGTTTGGGCCAGAATAAAAACCTTATGTATTAATGAATATGTAGTTTTAGAAAGGATTTTATATATCTCTGGTATAATACCATCATTACCCGGTGCTTTGTTTGATTTAAGCTTATTTATTTGTGTAATAACTTCTGTATATGAAATACTCTTGTCCAATAGTTTAATCTGTTGTTTATTAAGCTTTTTATTCATGTTTGTGGTTATAAACTCCTTTATTTTATCTTTAGGTTCCATGTTAATGTTGTTATGGTTAATCTTGTGAAAGTGATTTCTAAATTCATCCAGTATTTCTGGTATTCTAGAAACATTCTTCTTTTTCCTTAGAGAAAAGATTTCTTTGATATGGTTTTGTTTATTCAATCTTTTTGTTTTATTTTTAAGTCTATGTAAGTATTTGGGGCTTATTGAATAAGACAAAACTTGTATTTCTCTAAAGTTATTTTAACTTTATGAGTTAAAATTTCTTTGTATTTCTCATTTAG
>NC_056750.1:872787619-872970119 GCF_019279795.1 Protopterus annectens | reverse complement strand
TGTTGTTGCAGGTCCATATGTAACAAGTCTATTTGTTTTGTAGTTTTTTCTATGAAAGTGTCTATTTTAGTATCCATTTTATCCATCTTAGCAGTAAGTTGCTGGACTATAATTATCAGAGACTGAAGTTCTTTCTTGATGCTGGAGTCTTGAGAATTTGTCTTACTGGAACTCATTTCAGACTGATAAACTGACAGGAAAATTTCCAAAGTAATTTCTGACAGGAATATTATTAAGATTTCCTTTCTTTTTTAGATATAGTTCAAGAACTATATAAAACAAACATATTTAGAAAGAAAATTACTTCAAGAATTAATTTTTTAAGTAATTAATTCCTGTCAATGTAATGAAATTGGTGGAGCTGAAGAAATCTGCTGCTATCCTGTGTTCATCCTTGGCCACGCCCCCCTTTCCTGAAGTTTTAATGCTAGGCATTATAAGACTATAGGAGGTTGTTCACAGATTAGCTGGCTTGTAGAGAGTATCAACAGTCAGGGGATGCAACAACATTCCCACTGTAAAGTTAGATGCGCGTGGAGCAAGGATTTGAGGGCAGAGAGATTACTGGTGGTTTGGATGGGAGGTGAGAGAGAATTCCAATGATGTGTTAGAGAGAAGGATAGAAGATGTTTGCCGGGTGGGCGTGCAGGTCTATATACTTCAATTAAGTTTTGGAAGCTGGATCATAGATGTCTATTGGGTAGATACATTTGGAACGTAGATGCAAGGGAGAGGCAGAGAAAGGGGCTGAAAATAAGTCTGTGTGCTTGGATAAGTTGAATATAGGTAAGGTAGTTGGGCAGCTCAAGCTAGTTCAGTTGATGTAAGGAAATGCAAACTGGATAAGAACACACCCAGAGGTAATGAATCCAATAAAAATTTTAATAAACTCCAAACAGCACAAAAGGTAATGTAAAGCGCTTTTCGTCTGGTCGATTCACCAGACTTCATCAGACAAACTCATACAAAACAAGCACCATGTTTAAATTAAAAACATTTCCCTCCAAAACTACATCAGCCTATCAAACACATTGTTCAATTAACATCAATTAAAACATTAAAGTTCTATAACAATACAATACCCTAAACCTTATACTTAAAGTTGAACAGTTTTTCTGGAGCTAAATAGAAATTTATAGGGGAACAGCATAGTGTTGTTGAGGAGGTAAAGGCTGGGTGATATGCATGTTAAGGAATGTGTGTGCTGCACACAGGATGAGAGTGTTATGTGATGTGGGGGAGAGTGGTTAGTATAGAGGGGTGTGGTGAGATAATGTAGATAGGATAATATAAGAATAAATATTTGAGATATAAGTGTGGTAGGCTTGGTATGCCTATATAATACTTATTTTATTGGAACAAGCACATGTATCCCTTAGGATTCCTGTTACCACTGCTGGATTCTGTGAAACAAGAGTTACAGTGGTGGAGTGATCAGAAGTCTTTCAATACAGACCTCAGTTAAGTCAGATTTTGCAAGGGGAGGAGATGTACAGGGCAATTCAGGTGCAAGGTAAATGGGGACTTTCGGTACCACAAACCATATATAAACATCAATGACATACCTCTTAACTGTACAGATTTTCTGAGACTGTCCAAATTTTTGCCTCATCCTTTTGGTCCATTTTTCATAAAATTGTGATTTTCTAGCAAACTAGTGGCAAATCATTTAAGACTGAAGTTAGGATATAATGACATACATTTGAGTTATAGATGTCATACCCTTCAGAAAATTCATACTGTTGAAAAACCTGTTATTCTATCAACTTTATAAGTTTGTAAGAACAATATTTAAATATTGTCCCACTTTTATTAATGGCTTTGCCCAGATTTCTTACTCCGAGGTTGAGAGGTATGATGAAAGATATGTTAGAATAATTCAGACCTTAAAAGTTCTTCACCACGTATAGTCTCCAGTTCCCCTTTTACTGGTCACAAATGACATCACAGTCATGTGGTACCTGAACAAACATGAGAGTACAAGTCGTATCTATCTTCTTTACCAACTGGCACTGATGGCCTAGAAGTTAGCCTTACACCATTATCTGATATTTCATGCCTCATACATCCTGTCAAAGCAAAACATAGTGGTGGTCAGACTAAGTAGTTCCCAGATGGACCCTCATGAGTGGAAACACAGGCTAGAACCTGGGTTTGTTACAGATGTAAGGAAGACTTCAAATAGTTCTGTTTGCCTCCTTTCAAAAAATCCTGTGGATGGGAATTTTCCTTTATGCATTTCCACCCTTTTCACCGATACCCAAGGTACTTCTGAAGATTCAGAAGGCTTACCAAAGATCATTGTAGTGACCCGCTTCTGGCCAAAGCAAAGTTGTTTCTCCCCTTTAGTGGAATTGGCCAAGGGTAATTACCACAACCTTCCTTACACTCTGGATCTGCTTGTAAAGAAATGACTTATGGACCCCAACTTAGAACAATTGCTGCTGAAAGCCTGATTGAATCTACCTTAATACCTTTTAGGCACTTGCTGCATGAGGATGTACAGCAGATACTGAAGGAGGCAAGACAACCTGCAACTAGAAAAGCTTTAGGTTTACAACTGAAAATGCTTTTCTATGATGTGCCTAAGCAATATCAAGGGGCCTAGTATGGTGTCTACTCCTCTGGTTTTGAAATATTTGAGTGAGCTACTCACTGATGGCCAAGGTGTATCTTGGAACCATCTCGGCTTGCCTGCCCATGAATCTCCCTCTTTCATCTCATTTTGTGGTCCAAGTTTATAGAACGAATGTTGTATTTGAGACCCCAGGAAAAGAAAATTCCTCATTCTCTGGATATCAACTTTGTTCTTGAAAAATTAACCTTATCTCCTTTTGAACCTGTCTTTCAGGCTGATTTGGGGTTCATCACTTGAAAAACTGTTCTGCTTTTTGTCCTGACATCTGTAAAGTGAATCTATGAGCTGCAAGCTCACATGGTTGGCCAGCCATGTCTGATTTTCCAAAATGGCAGGTTTGTTCACTCACTAATCCATTTTTATGCCAAAAAGCTGTTTCTGAATTTACCCCAAATCAAGCCATCAGTCTCCTGGTTTTCTATTTAGAACCTAAAAACATGCTAGAGAAGCTTTGGCATACCTTGGATGTGCATAGGCAGCTCAGATTCTACCTTGATAGAACTAAGCCCTTCAGTCAAGCTGAACAGCTGTTTATTTTATTTATTTATTTATTTGTAGTTGATTTACCAGGATAGTCCATTGGGCCCGAATTACCCGTTTTCAATGGAGTCCTGGGGAGAAAAGCTCCAAAACAAAGTACAAGGAATTACAAGTAATTGAGGTTCACACTTTAACACTTATATTAAACAGATCATATTAAAAGCAATTATCAACAACAGTGGTAATAAGGCAATAATAGTGGTTGATAGGAGTAGTCAAATGTGGGTCTAAGTCAAAAAGGAGATGGTTTCAAAGAGTTATAAGTAGTAAAATTCTAGTATTCTGGTTACATTTTATATGTAAAGTATAGCATAGCAAAAGGCAATAACAATTGCAATATGATGTATCTTGAAAGGAAAGTAGAATTTGAGACTTAAGGAAAAGTAGAATTTGAGACTTATTAGGAGTTGTTGCTTACTTATGTTAAACTAATTAAGAGAAGAGGCAGTCAGTAGGGGATGGGTTGAACTAGGAGGGATGAGAGCAGGAGCATTCCCAGGAGGATGATAAATGTGTATGCAGGGATTTTTTAAAAGCTGGGAGGTTTGTAGTAGTGCGGATGAAGGGGACGGAGTTCCATTGGTGCCAGGGCAAAGGACAGCAGGTTTTTTCCTGGAGAGTGAAGAGGTTTGTACAGTTCTATTAGATTTTGGTTATTAGATCTTAGGAGTCTTTGAGGCATCTGCATTTTAAAGGTGGAGGTGAGTGAGGGACAGAGGGATGGTTGGAAAATGAGTTTGTGGGCAAAACTGAGCTGAGTAAAGAACAGATAGTTAGGAAGCTCAAGCCAGTTTCGTTTGTGGAGAGATACACAGTGGTGGGCAGATGCTTTGTGGCCGGTGGCAAATTTTGCAATTTTATTATAACATGTGGACAGTTTTGTTTTAAGGGATGATTGAAGGTTTGTTAGGATAGGAGCGCCATAAAGAAGGGAAGGGATAAGGAATGTTGTAGCCAGAGTGAGCTTAGTAGTTGTAGAGAGGAATTGATGTTGGCGATAAAGCATGCCAAGTTTAATGTGGGTTTTTTTATGTTTAGTAGTAAGTGGCTATTGAATGTGAGTTTGCCATCAATCTGGACCCCTAGTAGTTTGCTTTCTGATACTAGTTCAAGAGGTGTGTGGTTTTGGCTGATGATAGAGAATGTATTTTTGTCAATGGTTGTGTTTTTGAGGGGGTAAATATCATAAGCTTGGTTTTTGATGCATTGAGAGCAAGGTTATTGTTTTTCATCCACTGTTCAGTGGTAGAGAAGGCGTCTTGGGTTAATTTTAAGAGAGTTGGAATGGATGTGGCTGTGCAGATAATTGTGGAGTCATCTGCATATTGAACAAGTTTGGCGTGGGGAACTGAGTGATAGAAGTCATTTATGAATATATTGAAGAGGAGAGGGCCCAAGATGGAGCTTTGTGGGACTCCAGTGGGTGTGTTCAGGAAGGGGGAGATGGCTGTTATCCATTTGACTGCTTGTTGCCTGTGGGAGAGATAGCTGGTGAACCAATTGATAGCAGCAGGGGAAAGGTTTAAGTTAGATAGCTTAGTAAGGAGAAGGCTATGAGATATAGTATCAAAGGCTTTAGAGAGGTCGAGAAGGAAGGTGGATACAATACAGCCAAAATCTCTAGCTACATTTACAGTTTCTAGGAAGGAAAGGAAGGCAGTCATGGTGCTGTGGCTGGGACTGAAACCATGTTGTGTGGAGGTTAGTAGGTTATTATCTAGGAGATAGGGGAGGAGTTGGAGATGGATGCATTTTACTAAGAGTTTTGATATTGGAGAAAGGATGGCGATGGGGCGGAAGTTAGAGATGTCGTTGTTTTTGCCTCCTTTATGCAAAGGTATGATGAAAGCTTTTTTCCAGAGTATTGGAACATAACTTTCTTGGATAGATCGGTTTATTAGGATGCTAATGGGAAACGAGATGGCTTCGGCAGCTATGTTAAGGAAGGATGAAGGTATATTATCAGGTGCATTAGTACATGGTTTAAGCTTTTGCAATAGTTTTTATGGTAGAGGTAGGGATGGGTTTTAGGAGAAAGATGGGAGATGAGAGGTAGGAGATGGGGGGTAGGAGGAGGGGTGTGGGCATAGAGGGTGGGTTGATGTTGGAGAAGGAAGTGGTTAGTTTAGAGATAGAGTCTAAGAAGAAAGAGTTGAATTGGGTGGTGAGATTGATATCTGGAGCATTTGGGTCTGGACTTGGGTTTACTGTAGTGCCAGGTTTTAGGAGTTTGTTGATGCCTTTCCAGAATTTTTGAGGATTTGTTTTATGGTTGTTTTGAAGTGTGGAGAAGTAGTTTTTTTGATCTATAGTAATAAGCTTTTTAACTTTGTTACGAAGAGTTTTGAATTCGTTAAGGTTAGAGGGGGTTTTGTTTCTTTGGTAGCGTGCCCAGGTTTTGTCTCTCAGACGCATGGCAGTCAGTGTGTTTTTTGTTAACCAGTGGGCAGTATTGTTCCATATTCTTTTGGTTTTTATGGGTGAGAAGCTATCCAAGAGATTTAGGAAATTAGTATTGAAGTAAGCTACAGCATTGTCCAGGGGTAAGAGTTTTTAGTGGGCCCCAATGTATTGATTTTAGGGAGTCTGAGAAGGTTACTGGGTTAAAGTTTTTTAGGTTGCGACTGCTAATATAGTTATGTGTTGCCTGTAGTGTACATCAAAGATGTTTGGTGAAGATGGGAAGATGGTCACTGAGGGAGTTAGGAAGAGTTCCACTGTCGGTATAATAGTGGGGGTGAGAGACTAAGATCCAATCTAGGGTACTGCCAGTGGAGAGATCTTTAGAGGGTCTTGTAGGTAGGTTGATGAGCTGAGAGTATTTAAAAAGGTTAATATGTATAGGGTGTGTGGAGGATTGAATGGAAGACCAATTAATATTTGTGTCACCCATGATAATAGTTTCGTAGGTGATATTGATAGAAAGCCAGGATAGGATATCTTCTAATACTGAGACATTGTTGCCAGGGGGGATGTAGAGTGAAACTATGCAGATGTGTTTATGTTTATTTAGCTGAAATATAGCTAACAGTAGTTCTGCATTGGAGAAATTTGGAATGGGTTTGTTATAGGGGGTAATGGATAGGATGGAAGAATATAGTAAAGCTACTCCGCCACCTTTTTTGTGAGTTCTGTCTTTTCTGATTATTGAGTAGTTTGGTGGAAGAATTTCAGTGTCTTTTATATGAGGTTTTAGCCAGGTTAAAGAAATAGCTAAGATGTCAGGTTTGTTATGGAAAAGCCATGCATGAAGATTAGGGATTTTATTTGCTATACTTTGGGCATTTAGAGAGGCTAGTAGAATGGATTTTGATATAGAGGCAGTGGTGATTGGGTCTGGGTTAGGGTGTATGTCACCGGATAGAAGTATGGTTGTAAGGTATTTGATTAAGTTATGAATGTGTTTGGATTGTGTAGTTTGAATACTATTGATTATTGGATACTTGTGGATACTGGAGCTTAGGAAGGGACTATGGAGTTTATAAGGAGAGGTTATTTTGAATTTAAAGAATAGATTGAGTTTAATGGGATAGAGTTCAGGTGTTATTGAGTGAAATGAATGTAAGTGGAAAGGGGGGAGAGTGCTTGTGGAGTGAAAGGGTGGTATATGGTTTGTGGTGTTGTGTTGAGAGAGGTAGTGGAAGTATGTAAGGATGAGAAGTAATAGTAGATGGATTAGGAATGATGTGCACTTAGTAGTCATGATGTGTTGTTGTTAAAGTGTAGTGTATAGTGTAGTTACAAAGGGGTGTGAAAAAGTGATTGTATGATAGGATATGTTGAGAGGTGTGATGAGGTGTCTTATGAGAGAGTTATATATAGTGAAAGTTGAAAAAGGTGGACTGCTGTAGGTGCTAAGTAGGTAGCTAAGGATAGTGGTGAGGGTAGGGGGTGATGAATGTGATGGTGAGGGGGGAGTGGTTTAATTAGTAGAGGGGAAGTAGGAGGTGGTTAGTGTAGTTTGGGAGGAAGTGGGAGTGGTTAGGAAGGTATAAATGTAGATGTAGTGGGGGTGGGTGAGAATTGGGGGTAGGGTAGGGGAGCGGAGTGAGCCCACAGGGCAAACAGAGCGGGTACACCTAAGGAAGGTAGGCAGCAGGGCAGTGTGAGAAACAATCAGTTAGATGGAGGTAAGAACAGAGGGAGGTAAGGGAGGTGGAAAATGTGACTCTTGGAGTGTAGAATAAAGGAAAATGGAGAAGACAGAAAGTAGAAGCAGGATGGGAAGTCAGATGTAGGAAAATGCACCCAAAGGGGGCAGCTAGTACTAACGGCAGGCTGCAGGATTCTCTGGTTGGGACCCTTCACTGGCACCAGGCAAGTGATAGGACAATAATCTCAGATCAGAAACAGGCAGTGACTATAGCATGTTACATACTTGTGTATTTGTCCTCTAGCTCTCTCAACTGTCTCTCTACTGTGAGAAAGAGCAGGAGTGTCTCTGTAGGGAGACAGGCAAACAAGGTGAACTTTGCTGGTCTTGGAAATCCGGGAGGGCTTGGCCGGTAGGCAGAGCAAGCTTATGAGGAGAGGCTGTATAGCTGGGGAAAAAGAGAGGTTGGAGTTTATAAAATGTAATAGTTGTATAGGCACTAGTTGAATTATAATATAATAAAGTGTAGAAAGTAAACAACAAACATTAGGGAGCAGTAAGAATGTTTCAAATTGTGACAGCAATTAATGAATAAAATAGTCTTAACACTTGCTATTAACTTTTCAGCACAAACAGTTAAATGTATCAATAGGTTAGACAGCGAGGTCATCCATGCATGAGTCCTTACAAGTAGGTGTTAACGTCTGAGCAAAAACAGTAGAGCAAATGCATCAACAGTTACAAGAGAAGAATTGTTTAGATATATGCAAATTACTGGTAGTATTACTATTTCCAATGTAATTTAATGAGGTTCAGTACTAGCAGTAGCTAGTGGGAAAAATACTTAGCGCTATATCATGAAAACAGACTGGAAGATGATTCTGTGAGCCAGGCGGGAAAACCGCTTTTCACATAACATTAAATGAAGGGTACATGTAAACGCTGAGAATAGCATGGCCCTTTTCCAATACGCTAAGGCTCTAATATAGTTTGTGTTCGCTCGCCGTTGCCCTAATTCAGTTGATAAGCGAGCCCTTTTCCAAGCTACTAAGGTACTGGTATATTATATTAGGCGTTTATTTGCCGTTTATATTAGGTGTTTATTTGCCATTTCTCTAACTCAGCTGATAAGCGAGCCCTTTTCAAATATACTAGGGTTCAGGTATAATATGCTTTCGCTCGCCGATTCACTAGCTCAGCTGATAGGAGGGCTCTTTTCCACTCTATTAACCCTCTAGTATAATGCGCGTTCTCTCATTTCCCTAACTCAGCTGGTAAGCGAGTTTGGAGATGAATTGGGGTGAGAAGCAATTCTGAACCTCTCAGAGGGTGGTTAGCCTGGCTCGTGGTTCAGCACAGACCACAGTTATAGTTGTTGCTATCGCAGCTAGACTGCATAGAGGGAAAAGGGCACCTAGGAGCAGAAATGAGCGTTGTGCTGGGAGTGCAATATCATGGCAGTGACACAACTGTAAAGCACAGTTCTTTGACCACACTACAATCTTATTATATATATATTTCATATTATGGGGATACGAAGGGTCAAAGATTGTTCATTGGGTGTCCTTTCCTATTGTGTTTTGTTACTGCTGCCTTGGCAAATCTGGTCCAGGCCAGGTTAAAGCACATTCCACCAGAGCCTTATCCTCCTCTTTGGCATATTGGAAAGGAGTGGACTCTAGAAGCATTCTAGATGCAGCAACTTGGTCCTGTCTTCATATCTTTATGAAGTCCTACAAACTAGATTCTTTCTGAAGTTCCAGAGCAGGCTTTGGAATGGCCAGTCTCCAGGGTTTCCTGTATGCTTATCCTTCTTCCACCCAGGTAGGGTAAACTTTGGAAATCTACCTGTATGTGAATGTCCTCTTTACCTTTAACAGTAGATGTTTAAATTTAACACAACCCCAGTGGCAGCACACACCCACCATTCATCTTATTTTTTATATAGTTCTTTAGTACCAGGTTTGTTGTGGCTGGGACAGAACTCAGTTCCTGAGGATAATCTGTAAACTTCATACACTGACTGTAGCTGTGACAGACCTCTGACATACACACAATTCCTGTGGTTGACATGTAAATTTACAATTCCTGTGGTTGACATGTAAATTTCCTGCAATGAATATTGCTGAGACAGACTGTTATGCATGCCGTTCTCAATAGCAGAATGTTCACAGTTCTAGATTACAACATGTAACCTTCCTACATTGAATGTGGCCTAGACAGACTCTGACATGAACACAGTTCCTGAGTATAACACATATCCTTTCTGTACTTAATGTGGCTGGGACAGACTCTGACATGTAGGCAGTTCTTGACTATAACCTGTAACCTTTATGCACTGAATGTTACCAGGACAGACTCTGACATGGATGCAGTCCTTGAGTGTAACATTTATTTATTTATTTGCATTTGTTTACTGGAATGGTCCAGCTGGGCCTGCCCATTTTCAGTGGAGTCCTGGGGAGAAAAGCTCCACATATAAGACATACAAGACATTTCACATACAATATAGAAGTTACATTAATAAAGATATTTAGTACATATTATTGGGAGCTTTTACAGTTGGTGAAAAAACAGTACATAGGTAATCATTCTTATACAAGCAGTACCGAGTATATACATGAGAACATTCCATATGAGTAGTTTTCAGCTAGCAAAATTTATATAGGACACTTCATGCAGTGGGTGCAAAGCAGATATAGGAATTAATTAGAGACTAGGTACTTAAACTTTTCACACGTGTAGGAGGTGTAATAGCTGAGTGATAGGTTGTATGAGTCCTGTTGCAGGAATCAGCAAAGTCGGTGGATATTGTTGCAGATACAAGTGGTGGTATGATATTAAGGTAGGCTGCGAGGGTACCTGAATGTCTCCCCTGGTTCAATGGTAGGTCTATAATGGTTAGGAAGAGAAGGATGTAGACAGGAGGGATCAGTGGTAGGACAATGAGGATTATTAGAAGAGAGAGGTGGACAGGATGGAGAGGCGGAGTAAGTAAAAAGACAGGTGGATGTGAAAGGAGGATGCCTGAGTAGTAGAGTGGGGGTGGGAATAGTTTTGATGGTTGAAGTTAGGTTACATGAGATGTGGTGTTAGTACATTTCCATCAGCCAAGATGAGGAGAGGTGTTGTTTTAGAGATGTCTTGAAGAGGGTTACTGAGCTGGTGGATCTGAGTGTTGGGGGAGGGAGCTCCAAAGTTTTGTAACATGTATCCTTTCTGTACTGAATGTGGCTGGGACAGACTGTGGCATGCATGCAGTACCTGATTGCAGAATACACAGTTACTGAGTATAACATATACAAGGGGGTGCTGAAAAGTTCTAAGGCTAATGAACTTTCTAAATTCTGAGCATTATTTTGCCTCTGTAGCTGAAAAGAGGGTTATTTCATGTTGTAAAGTGCCAATTTGCAGAATTGCAACGCTATGTTTTGACATTGTTTCAGATCGTTGATTGAACCATGTCAATGAAAAGTGTGGAATTTTCAAGTGTTTAACTCCAAGCTGTCATGAAGTTCCTATTCCTGCAGAAGAAAACTCCAAAGGAAATTCATGAATCTACAGTGCAGACACGGAGTAACAAGTACCCTTCTTACTCAACTATGAAGAAGTGGTGTGCAAACTTTCAGCTTGGAGATTTTGAGACTGAAGATGCAGCAAGGTCCGAGGCCTCATACAGTGTCAGCTCCTGAAATTGTTGACTATGTCCATGACCTGATTTTGGCAGATTAGTGAATATCAGCTAAATTTAGTTCTGACATTTGTTAACCGGGTTAGTCCAGTTGCGCCATTGGTCCATTTTCAGTGGAGACCCTGGGAGAAAAGCTCCCATTTACACAATAATAAACAGACTACAAGAGAATGTTTAAAAAAGGATACAAAAATATTAACATGCAGAGTAGGAATCCAAAGTACAAAGTAGGTACATAGACTATACATGTAGCAGAGTACAACATTAACTCCACATTAACTAATGATTATGACTAATTGGAAATAGGGTAGTATAGGCAATAACTTATTCCCTGGTTGCATAGAGACTTCAGTATAGACTTATCTGCATATTAAGTAAAATCTGCTATGTACTGCGGGTAGATGTACATGGATAAGATGGTGCCTTTTACTGCGGGTAGATGTACATGGATAAGATGGTGCCTTTTACTGCGGGTAGATGTACATGGATAAGATGGTGCGTTTTACTGCGGGTAGATGTACATGGATAAGATGGTGCGTTTTACTGCGGGTAGATGTACATGGATGAGATGGTGCGTTTTACTGCGGGTAGATGTACATGGATAAGATGGTGCGTTTTACTGCGGGTAGATGTACATGGATAAGATGGTGCCTTTTACTGCGGGTAGATGTACATGGATGAGATGGTGCGTTTTACTGCGGGTAGATGTACATGGATAAGATGGTGCGTTTTACTGCGGGTAGATGTACATGGATAAGATGGTGCCTTTTACTGCGGGTAGATGTACATGGATGAGATGGTGCGTTTTACTGCGGGTAGATGTACATGGATGAGATGGTGCGTTTTACTGCGGGTAGATGTACATGGATGAGATGGTGCGTTTTACTGCGGGTAGATGTACATGGATAAGATGGTGCCTTTTACTGCGGGTAGATGTACATGGATAAGATGGTGCGTTTTACTGCGGGTAGATGTACATGGATAAGATGGTGCGTTTTACTGCGGGTAGATGTACATGGATGAGATGGTGCGTTTTACTGCGGGTAGATGTACATGGATGAGATGGTGCGTTTTACTGCGGGTAGATGTACATGGATGAGGTGGTGCGTTTTGTATAAGCTGGAATGGAGAGAATATGAACAGAATAATCTGACAGGAAGAAGAGAGGCAGACAAGAAATGGAGTGGAGGTGAGAAATTAAGGGGGATTGTGGCAGGGGCAGGATCTTGTGTTGAGGGAGTATTTTTTGACTTCTGTTTTAAAGAGGCTGGTACAACTTAAGCTATGGATGTCAGGAGAGAGTTTTTTCCATGCTTGGGACATTGAGTTTTTTTAGAGAAGTTTGCCAATGTTTTTGTTAGGTTTATGTATTGTTAGAAGGTTCTGGTCAGAGCTATGAAGTGAACGAGCTGGGATATAGGGGGATATTATGGAAGAAAGAGAGGGACAAGTTAAGGGTTTGTTTAGCAGTGAGTGTGTGAGCTGCAGTTGTGACAGAAGCAGGAGTTGGGGGAATTTGAGCCATTGAAGTTTTTTCAGGGCAGGGCAATGATGTGATTTATATGAGTGGTAACAGGCAAATCTGGCTATATTATGACCACCTTTGCACAACACCACTACCAATGAGCAATAAAACCACAAACAGCCAGTATCCAAAACGCTTTAATAACTCTGACATCTCGGCAAACTGCCTTCAAGGAGTAAAAACACTTGTAACCTGCCTATATATACAAACTCAATTAAAACTAATTACATTCAATTAAAAAATACTGACATCAGTTAATGAATGAAAAACGCTAATTACATTCTAAATTCAGTCCCTGTGGAAAGAGACAAGGATATCAAGAAAAGTGTGATTAAATTGTAGAACTGCATCATTAAGGGGGAGGTACTTCATTTGGCTCCAGTTAACAGCAGTGAGCCTGTCATTGAAGGTTTCAGCACTGAAGGAAGAGAAGCTGTGACAGTCTCTAATATGGTGTCTTTTAAGTAATGGAGGAGAATGTCTTTCGACTCTAGTAGGGAGGTGGTCACTTAGGGAGTCAGGGAGTGTTTTGGCGTTATAGTACAGGGTAGGGTCAGGACGTAAGAATCCAGTCTAAGACGGAGCAATTTGTATTGTTGTTATAGAAGCGAGTAGGGCTTGAGATAAGTTGGTGGAAGCCTTGGAGGTTAATATGTAGGGTAGGAAAGGTGGGAGATAGCTTTTACCAATTCATATTAACATCACCAAGTAATATGGTCCTGGAAAAGTTAGTTGGCACCCCCCACAATAGGCTCAAATGTCCTAGACTTAGTACTTAGCAACATGGGGGAACCTGTGCACTAGCCCCAGTGTGTTGCCCTCCCTGGTTACGTCAGACCATAAATCTGTCTCAATTGAAATAAAGTAAAGATTAGACCTGATACCCCCACAGGAGCAAAAAAACTGAAACATTTCTCCATAGCAAACTATAACCTTCTAAGTGATGTTATAAAAGGCTTCAAAGCCCCTGCTAACACAGCCAACAATGACTCCTATGCAGAGGAATATACAGACACCCTATATAGCCACTTAAACAAATGTATTGATTTGTTGTACCTGTCAGGGGTAAAAACAGGTCCTCTAGAAAGAACAAACCACCCTGGTGGACTGCAAGTTATATAACAAAAGGGTGAAACTGATATCTAAAAAAAGAGAGAACTTACTCAGCAAAGGAAGAATGCCCTCCACAGCTTAAACAACCAAATAAGAAACCTTGTAAAAACCTCTAAATCTAGTTCTGAGACTAAACTAGCATAAATTAACCCTGGGATGTCACCCGTGCCCCTCATAGACAAGGGCAGTTGATGCTGACCATAGATACACTCTGCTATCAGCTACCATTTAAAAATGGTCAACTGGGGTACATTTTTTTTTAACAAGACTGGGCTGGTAAAGGCCGTAGGGCCATTAGTTTGGTAACCACATATGAACCTGTGAATGGTCAGTTGCTTATCAGGAGCCAGAGTCCATCACATTATGCATGCACTCGGGTCATTGGGCCACAAGTGCCAGTACATCTCAGTCATAATCGATGTAGGTGTAAATGACCTGAGATGTACTTCCCTAGACTATATAAAGAGAGCGACATCATGGAGATCTCAGAATATGTGTCCCAGGCTAGTATGAGCCTAACATTGAGAAGCATTCTGCCTTCTTCAAGGATGATGCCACAATACAAACAGAAGATGACTGACTTTAATAATTGGCTTAGTTTCTTTTGTCATTCTAAGGGGGTGCAGTATGTGTCAGCGTGGAAGGATATGCTTAGCAGACCATACTACTTTGCAAGGAATTATCTACATCTTTCTCTTATTGGCTTTTGAATATTAGTTAAAACATTGTCTCTTTCATAAAGCAAATCAAAACCAAGAAAATCTGAAAGTGTTACTGCACAGTGCTAGGAGTCTAAACAAGCAATTCCACTCACTAGAAACTCTCATCTCCCTAAAAAATGCTAATGTCTGTGCAGTCACTGACACATGCTTTAAAGCCATGAGGAGTACCCTGGCAGTGAAAGGCTATAATGTCTTCCACTCATTTAGGCCAGCAACTGCACAGGCAGGGACTGTTTACATAAGTTGCATCAGTTTACATAAAAAATAAATATATTTCAAGCAAGAAGGTGCACTTGAGCTTTTCTACTTTCATATCACCATAGGAATACCAATTCCTTGCAAGATATAGGTCTCCATCTATGGCCCAGAAAACCCATAACATGTTCATAGGTAGGTACAAGGCAATTGGCCCAAGGGCCTACGTAAGCCTAGCCAGCAAGGTACCATAGCTTACGCCACCCAAGAAAGTTATTTTCCTGTGCCACTGTCCAGCAGACACACAGAAGTGATCCCCCGGGGTGTATTTCCTATTTCCCATCCACTCATCAAGATTTTTCTTGAAGAGTGCTAATGAAGAACTTTGCTTGACATAGACGGGTAACTTGTTCCAGAGTATGGGAAGTCTCTGGGACAGGAATCTATCCCTCCAGCATGTCCTGTTTATTGTGGTGACAAGGTTTAGGTCCCTAGAGCATGTAGCTTGGAGGGATTGGGATTTCTTTAGTTGTAGCATGTCCAACAGCTTTGGGTTTGACATAGCTTTATATGTTAGGCAGAAATCACCTCTGGGATGCTACAGAGTAAAGCTGGAGTTTTTTGAGGCAGTCAGTGCAGGGCATTTGTTTGAGCCCAGTAATCCTCTTTGTGAGGTACTTCTGTGGCCTTTCCAGCTGCTGCTGCAGATGTCTTGTGAGGTACATTCCAAAAGGGGCATTGTACTCTATAATGACTCTAATGAGTGACAAGTAGAGGGGAACAATGACCTCTTTTTTCCTGGATGAGAACCCTTTTATGATGAGGTGTGCCACATAGAAGGACTTCCTGACTACTGTGGTGATGTGACTATTAAAGGAGAGACTACTGTCCACCTGGGTCCCAAGGTCTCTTATCACACATTCGGTGTTAAGTAGACTGCTGCCTATGTGGTAGCTCATGGGTACAGAGTTTTTACCAAAAGGGATGACACTGCACTTTTTGGCATTGAGCTTGAGGCCATGGCTCTGACACCAGGCATCTGTCTCAGTGAGGCCCTTCTGTAGGATGTCCACATCATTTGGGGACTTGACTATGGCTCCTAGTTTGCAGTCATCTGTGAACTTCATCAGCCAGAGGCCTTCTGTGTTAGCCTGTACTTCAGAGAAGTAGATACCAAACAGGAGAGGTCCCAGGACGGAACCCTGTGGCACTCCACTTGTCACTGCCTTGAGTTCAGATTTGGAGACTGCAACTTTTACAGTGTGGGTGTTCTGTCAGTGAGCCAGTTGGCAACCCATCTTGTGATGTAGGGATTTATACCTAGTTTAGTGAATTTAGCTATAATTCCAGAATGGGGGATGCTGTTGAAAGCCTTGGCGAGGTCAAGATAGGCTGTGTGAACCACCTTACGCTCATCCACGGCTTTGGTGACTGCCTCAAAGAAGTTGATCAGGTTCAGGAGGCATGATCTGCCTTTCACAAACCCAAACTGGGTGGGATCCAGAGTTTGGAGGTTACCAATGTCTTTGTTTATTAGTTGCATGATGATATGTTCCATGGCCTTGCAGACCAGGCTCGTCAGGCTAATAATCAATAGTTCCTGGGATCAGTGGTGGCTCCCCCTTTGTGGAGTGGGATAACTGTTGCTGTGCGCCATTCAGTAGGCACAAAGCCTGATGCGAGGCTATTATTGAACATGGTGCTTAAGTGCGGAGCCAGTTCATTCTGAAGTTAGTGTAAAATGCAGCCTGGGATGTTGTCCGGTCCCATGGATGCTGTGTTTTTAGCTTTAGAGAGTGCAACTTTTACCTGCGTAGTTGTGATTACAGGGACTCTTCATTCTTCCTGTATAGATATGGGCCCTTTAGAGCGTGAAAGGGGGGTAAAGTTAGCACTGAACCGATCTGCCAGGATGTTGGCAATATCAGTTGGTTCTGTAATTTTCATGCCTTTGTGCTGTAACTCAGAGCAGATCTGGGTGTTGCCATCTAGATTCTTGACATAGGTATAGAATGCTTTGTGGTTGTCCTTGGATTTAGTAGTGATTTTGTATTTAAACTTACTGGAAACACTCACCATCCAGCCCAATGCCGTATTCATAGGGGACTTAAATTAACCCACTATTAATTGAGAATCATATACAACACCAAATGTGCAGGCATAAAGATTCCTGGACTTTGTAAACTCAAACTCCTGGATTAGATTGTCAATACACCAACCAGGGGCACGACCATACTAAATCTTATCCTAACTAATATGACAGAATGCTGCACAACCCCTAGTGTTATATCTTCTCTGGTAAGGGCAGACCACAAAATGGTCTCCTTTGAAGTAAAAATAAAACCCGTAACACTGGGATGTTTAGGAAGAACTCTAAAGCTAGCTTCCTACTATTATGTGATAACCTGGCAAAATTTCAAGCCCCCCCATAGCCCTGAAAACACCACTGCCTATGAGGAACTATTCAAATAAACCCTATACAAGCATGTTAATAGCTGCATAGAGACAGCTGTGCCCACCAGGCATAAGTACAGAACTACCTCAAACAAAAGCCGTTCTGGTAGAATTACAGCATTAATAAAGAAAGTACAGAACTACCTCAAACAAAGCCAGCCGTTCTGGTAGAATTACAGCATTAATAAAGAAAGTACAGAACTACCTCAAACAAAAGCAAGCCGTTCTGGTAGAATTACAACATTAATAAAGAAAGTACAGAACTACCTCAAACAAAAGCCGTTCTGGTAGAATTACAGCATTAATAAAGAAAGTACAGAACTACCTCAAACAAAAGCCGTTCTGGTAGAATTACAGCATTAATAAAGAAAGTACAGAACTACCTCAAACAAAAGCCGTTCTGGTAGAATTACAGCATTAATAAAGAAAGTACAGAACTACCTCAAACAAAAGCCGTTCTGGTAGAATTACAGCATTAATAAAGAAAGTACAGAACTACCTCAAACAAAAGCCGTTCTGGTAGAATTACAGCATTAATAAAGAAAGTACAGAACTACCTCAAACAAAAGCCGTTCTGGTAGAATTACAGCATTAATAAAGAAAGTACAGAACTACCTCAAACAAAAGCAAGCCGTTCTGGTAGAATTACAGCATTAATAAAGAAAGTACAGAACTACCTCAAACAAAAGCCGTTCTGGTAGAATTACAGCATTAATAAAGAAAGTACAGAACTACCTCAAACAAAAGCCGTTCTGGTAGAATTACAGCATTAATAAAGAAAGTACAGAACTACCTCAAACAAAAGCCGTTCTGGTAGAATTACAGCATTAATAAAGAAAGTACAGAACTACCTCAAACAAAAGCCGTTCTGGTAGAATTACAGCATTAATAAAGAAAGTACAGAACTACCTCAAACAAAAGCAAGCCGTTCTGGTAGAATTACAGCATTAATAAAGAAAGTACAGAACTACCTCAAACAAAAGCCGTTCTGGTAGAATTACAGCATTAATAAAGAAAGTACAGAACTACCTCAAACAAAAGCCGTTCTGGTAGAATTACAGCATTAATAAAGAAAGTACAGAACTACCTCAAACAAAAGCCGTTCTGGTAGAATTACAGCATTAATAAAGAAAGTACAGAACTACCTCAAACAAAAGCCGTTCTGGTAGAATTACAGCATTAATAAAGAAAGTACAGAACTACCTCAAACAAAAGCCGTTCTGGTAGAATTACAGCATTAATAAAGAAAGTACAGAACTACCTCAAACAAAAGCCGTTCTGGTAGAATTACAGCATTAATAAAGAAAGTACAGAACTACCTCAAACAAAAGCCGTTCTGGTAGAATTACAGCATTAATAAAGAAAGTACAGAACAACCTCAAACAAAAGCCGTTCTGGTAGAATTACAGCATTAATAAAGAAAGTACAGAACTACCTCAAACAAAAGCCGTTCTGGTAGAATTACAGCATTAATAAAGAAAGTACAGAACTACCTCAAACAAAAGCCGTTCTGGTAGAATTACAGCATTAATAAAGAAAGTACAGAACTACCTCAAACAAAAGCCGTTCTGGTAGAATTACAGCATTAATAAAGAAAGTACAGAACTACCTCAAACAAAAGCCGTTCTGGTAGAATTACAGCATTAATAAAGAAAGTACAGAACTACCTCAAACAAAAGCCAGCCGTTCTGGTAGAATTACAACATTAATAAAGAAAGTACAGAACTACCTCAAACAAAAGCCGTTCTGGTAGAATTACAGCATTAATAAAGAAAGTACAGAACTACCTCAAACAAAAGCCGTTCTGGTAGAATTACAGCATTAATAAAGAAAGTACAGAACTACCTCAAACAAAACCGTTCTGGTAGAATTACAGCATTAATAAAGAAAGTACAGAACTACCTCAAACAAAAGCCGTTCTGGTAGAATTACAGCATTAATAAAGAAAGTACAGAACTACCTCAAACAAAAGCAAGCCGTTCTGGTAGAATTACAGCATTAATAAAGAAAGTACAGAACTACCTCAAACAAAAGCCGTTCTGGTAGAATTACAGCATTAATAAAGAAAGTACAGAACTACCTCAAACAAAAGCCGTTCTGGTAGAATTACAGCATTAATAAAGAAAGTACAGAACTACCTCAAACAAAAGCCGTTCTGGTAGAATTACAGCATTAATAAAGAAAGTACAGAACTACCTCAAACAAAAGCCGTTCTGGTAGAATTACAGCATTAATAAAGAAAGTACAGAACTACCTCAAACAAAAGCCGTTCTGGTAGAATTACAGCATTAATAAAGAAAGTACAGAACTACCTCAAACAAAAGCCGTTCTGGTAGAATTACAGCATTAATAAAGAAAGTACAGAACTACCTCAAACAAAAGCCGTTCTGGTAGAATTACAGCATTAATAAAGAAAGTACAGAACTACCTCAAACAAAAGCCGTTCTGGTAGAATTACAGCATTAATAAAGAAAGTACAGAACTACCTCAAACAAAAGCCAGCCGTTCTGGTAGAATTACAACATTAATAAAGAAAGTACAGAACTACCTCAAACAAAAGCTGTTCTGGTAGAATTACAGCATTAATAAAGAAAGTACAGAACTACCTCAAACAAAAGCCGTTCTGGTAGAATTACAGCATTAATAAAGAAAGTACAGAACTACCTCAAACAAAAGCCGTTCTGGTAGAATTACAGCATTAATAAAGAAAGTACAGAACTACCTCAAACAAAAGCCGTTCTGGTAGAATTACAGCATTAATAAAGAAAGTACAGAACTACCTCAAACAAAAGCCGTTCTGGTAGAATTACAGCATTAATAAAGAAAGTACAGAACTACCTCAAACAAAAGCCATTCTGGTAGAATTACAGCATTAATAAAGAAAGTACAGAACTACCTCAAACAAAAGCCGTTCTGGTAGAATTACAGCATTAATAAAGAAAGTACAGAACTACCTCAAACAAAAGCCGTTCTGGTAGAATTACAGCATTAATAAAGAAAGTACAGAACTACCTCAAACAAAAGCCGTTCTGGTAGAATTACAGCATTAATAAAGAAAGTACAGAACTACCTCAAACAAAAGCCGTTCTGGTAGAATTACAGCATTAATAAAGAAAGTACAGAACTACCTCAAACAAAAGCAAGCCGTTCTGGTAGAATTACAGCATTAATAAAGAAAGTACAGAACTACCTCAAACAAAAGCCGTTCTGGTAGAATTACAGCATTAATAAAGAAAGTACAGAACTACCTCAAACAAAAGCCGTTCTGGTAGAATTACAGCATTAATAAAGAAAGTACAGAACTACCTCAAACAAAAGCCGTTCTGGTAGAATTACAGCATTAATAAAGAAAGTACAGAACTACCTCAAACAAAAGCAAGCCGTTCTGGTAGAATTACAGCATTAATAAAGAAAGTACAGAACTACCTCAAACAAAAGCCGTTCTGGTAGAATTACAGCATTAATAAAGAAAGTACAGAAATACCTCAAACAAAAGCCGTTCTGGTAGAATTACAGCATTAATAAAGAAAGTACAGATCTACCTCAAACAAAAGCCGTTCTGGTAGAATTACAGCATTAATAGCGACGAAAATCACAGCAAAACTTAATTAGGAGGCAGCTGGTAAGCCAGGTAGATAAAAGTGGTCTCAACAAACTAAAGAAGACACTCAGAGGAAAAATAAAGTCTACCAAAGCCAGATTTGAGGTAAGTCTGGCTTCCAAGGCTAAGGACTGTTATAAGGTATTCTTTAACTATGTCTGCAATCTCAAAGGCAATCCAGAATTGTGTGCAGAGCTCATTGTTAATGGAACCACCTATAATGAGCCAAATACAGACGGGGGTCCAGATGGAGACAGATACAGATACAGGGGGTCCAGATGGAGAGATGATAAAATCATCAAGCTAAGGAGAGCAGTATTGCTGGAACTGAATTCATCCTTGAGTCTTGATAAGTATCTTCACAAGTTGGACCCTGTTTTTACAAACTCTCGCCAAGGCAACGCTGATATATACACTGCATTTTATATAGCATATATCATGGACAGAAGTAGGTCAAAAATAAGATAGCTGGGTGCACAAGTCCCAGGATAAAAAAGTGTCCAATACTGGTAGATGCACTGGTGCCAGGACTGGAAAACATGGAAATATTCCTACAATGGGGTTAGGCCAGGCTCAGGAAATAATAGTCTACCAAAACCACAAAAAACGACAGGCCAAAAAAGAGCCATAAAGATGGTAGAGTGGACTACTGAGAATAAGAAAGAATTTATTTATTATTGTTGTTGGTATGGAAGAAGCCCAAATTTCCAAATAGAAGCTATTCAAAAAAATTAAGAGAACAATCAGAGGAAACAAAAATACTTGCACAAGAAAAACTGTCAAAAGCTTCAGATCCAAATTTGTGTTCATTAATACAACAGATTCATGAAAAACATTATACAGACAAAGAAATATTGGTCCTTTTGGAAAAAGAAGTGAGTGAGGAAGTATGAATATATAATTCTGTTCTCACCCTTCCTAATGCTCGGTGATGACCTCAGGCTAATGGCGGGAACTTAAAACTCAAACGCTATAATTTTATTGTACCAACATTGTTTGAGCATGCATGCGCTGTGCTACCTACCGCAAACGTCCCTTCTATAAGCGTTTAAGTCCCTCAAGCCTTCACTCCTAGAATCACCAGTCAGCCTGTGCTCCAGCTACCATATTTCAACTAAAATCAAACAATTATTTGTAGGTGTTTTTACTATGTTACTCTGTAGTGGTTTTATACTTGTATCAAAATCCCCTAACTTAGCCTCTCATCACTGAGGCGCACTTTTCTGCTCTGCTACCCCCCCCACCACAGATTACCTCTATCCCATTCCACTCCTACTTTAAAACACTCTTGTATGCAGCTTACTTTTCTGCTCAGCTGTTCCCACAGAACTTCTTCCCATTATATTGCTAAAGTCCTTCGACATTGTTGCACTACACTTTCCCTATCCTGGTGAACAAGACAAACACGGGAACACTGCACAAAACAGATTCCCGCATTACTTGCCTTAATCTATTAAGTGGTTTATCTCTTTATTTATTTACTTGCTTTACATACTGTAGCCTTGTAACTACCTGCCCAATGTATTGAGCCATGCTTGGGCTTACTGATAGTTGGACTCTCTTGGATTTTCAGGTCTGGATTTACTGTACACTCAGCAAGTATTCCGTTCTTTCTGCAGTCATACTTTCATTTATGATGGCAAGTATTAACCAGTTACTACGGCCAAGCTAATCCATCACTCCAACTCCCTCTACCACTAATACACATGAAAGCATTGCAACCGAATTTAATAAGTATTTCACCAACTCCATTCTAAAACTTACCAAAACAAATAATACTACCCCACTAAAAATCCCCTCAGAATCCCGTAATTTAACCAGCAGCTTTGCATTTAAAACAGCACCACGAGCTCAGTAAGAAGAATGTTTAGCAAGCTAAAACCTATCTCCCTCTCTGCTGACAACCCACCTGTCGACTACCTAAAGCTATCAGCAGGAGCCATAGCCTAGCCAATATCAATGCTACTCAATCGCTCCACAAGATATCAATACTACTCAATCACTCCATAACATATCAGTACTACTCAATCGCTCCATAACTGAACACCATGTACCCTCTACCTGGAAAACCTCCTATATAATACCACTGCACTAGGGGGGAACTAAGACTGATCGTGCTAATTACACACCTAAACAAAATATGAACGGGCACTCAGGAAGGACTTCCAACATTCAGCAAAGAGGATGAAATAGTATATTAATCCAGACCTATCTAAATTCTCTCACCACTATCTAAGGTCTTAGAAAAATGTATTAATTTACAACTAATGAATTACCTTATCTCCAACAATCTCCTAACCCACACCCAACATGGTTTTCGACATAATCATGGCACCACCACAGCACTACTAAGTTCTGCAGACACCATTAACCACTTTAGAAGCAATGGCCAGCTAGTCTCCTCAATATTCCTAGACATAGGTTCATAGGTTCATAGGTTTATACTAGGCTATCTGCCCTAAGGCATTTATAAGCCTAGCCCAAATTTTTGTGGCTTACGCCACCCCTTATATGAAAAAATACTGTGCCCATTAGTTTGTTGTGCCTCTGTCCAGCAGTGACACAGAGATGATTCCCGGGGTAAACCTACGATCTCCCATCCACAGGTCTAGATTTCTCTTGAACAGAGTCAGCGAGGTGCTCTGCCTCACATGGACCGGGATTTTATTCCACAGCATAGGTAGTCTCTGAGTGATAAATCTATCCCTCCAGCATGTCCTATTTATATCCGTGCTAAGGTTTAAATCGCTTGCTCTAGTGGTTTTGGTGGATTTGGATTTTTTGAGGTGGAGCATGTCCATTAATTCCGGGTTGGACATGGCCTTGTATGTCAGGCACATGTCACCTCTGAGCAGATGGTATGCGACTGAATAGAGCTGGAGTTTCTTCAATCTGGCAGCATATGACAGATTTTGGAGTCCCTTTATCCTTTTGGTGAGGAACTTTTGGGGTCTCTCCAATTGCTGCAGATGTCAGGTGAGATCCATCCCGAATGCGGCATTGTACTTGATCATTGGTCTGATAAGTGAAGAGTACAGGGGAACAATGACCTCACTAGATCTGGATGTGAATCCCTTCATGATCAGGTTGGCAATGTAGAAGGTCTTTCTAACCACTTTAGCAACGTGAGTGTCAAATGAAAGGCCACTGTCAACCTGGGTCCCCAGGTCCCTGATAACCTCTTCTGTGCTTAGTGGATTGCCACCTATATAGTAGCTTGGGGTTACCTTGTTTTTCCCGAAGGGTATGACTATACATTTTTTGGCGTTTAACTTCAGGCCATGGCTCTGGCACCAGCTATCTGTTTCCGTGAGTCCCTTCTGAAGGATATCCGTGTCCGATGCACTTTCCACTATGGCACCCAGTTTGCAGTCATCTGCAAACTTTGTCAGCCAAAGTCCTCCCATGTTGGCCTGTACTTCTGGGAAGTAGATGCCAAACAATAGGGGGCCAAGGACCGAGCCCTGTGGGATACCACTTGTGACCGGCTTGGAGTCTGACATAGCGCCAGCAACTCTAACCCTGTGGGTTCTGTCCTTAAGCCAGTTTGGAACCCATCTTGTGACATATGGGTTTACATTTAAGCTGGTAAGTTTTTCTACAATACCCGAGTGGGGTATTGTGTCGAAGGCCTTTGCAAGGTCAAGGTAGGCTGTATGGACTGCCTTTCCCTCATCAATGGCCTTGGTGACTGTTTCGAAGAAGTCGACCAAGTTCAAAAGGCATGATCTTCCCTTGACAAAGCCAAACTGGGTCGGGTCCAATGTCTGCAAGTCAACTATATCTTTGTTTATGAGCTCCATTATGATCCTCTCCATAGCTTTGCAGACTAGACTTGTTAAGCTTATGGGGCGGTAATTACCAGTGTCCGTAGAGGTGCCGCCTTTGTGGAGTGGGACCACAGTTGCCATACGCCACTCCTTGGGCACGTATCCTGTGGTAAGGCTGAGATTAAACAGCTGCCTTATGTGCGGGTTTAATTCCTCATTTAGCTCGTTTAGCACACAGCCGGGGACACCATCCAGTCCCATTGATGCTGTGTTTTTAGCTTTAGAGAGAGCAGCTTTCACCTGCGCATTTGAGATGTCCGGGAGGCTACACTCAGCTGGGATAGTTATCTCTCCTTTAGGGGGGGGAGAGGGGGGTGAAGTTTGCACTGAACCTGTCTGCCAGTATGTTGGCAATGTCTGTGGGTTCAGTGATTTTTGTATCATTTTGGACTAATTCTGAGCATATCTGGGAGTTTCCACCCAGGTTCCTAACATAGCTGAAAAAGGCCTTATGACTGTCCTTTGAATCCATGGCAATTTTTCTCTCAAAATTGGCCTTAGTTGATTTTATGAGTGCTCGTATTTTTTTACTAATAATGATCAGGGGTGACTTCCCTTTTATGGATTTTGTTCTATCATGTAATAGCTTACTCCTCTTATTGTAAAGTTTGTTAATGGCTGGGGTCCACCAGACTGGACGTTTGCCCTTTGTGGAAAGAGTCTTGGTTTTATTTGGGATTGCCTGATCCATGCAGTCCTGGAGGTGTTCATAGAAGGCATTTGTAAGGGCTTCCGCAGCTTGGGTTGTGGTTTCCCCTGGCTCAGGGGCCTTGAAGCATACCACACCAGTCTTGAGTAGTGTGAAGTTTGCTTTAGAGAAGTTCTTCACTATGGTCTTTTTTGTTTGGGGTGGGGGCGGGATGTGGATTTCCAGTGAGATTAGTTTATGATCAGATCTCACCAATGAGGGATATACTTCCGGTGTGGAGCATTTTGTCCCCATGTTTGTGACAATGAGATCTAGTATATTTTCTCCTCTCATGGGAACAGTGACTAGCTGTTCCATGGCATTTGAATTTATGAACTGCAGGAACCGTTGGGCTAGAAAGTTAGGGCTTGAGTAATGTTCCCAGTCTATATTCGGGTAGTTGAAGTCACCCAATATGATGGTGATTGGAGATACATTTATACCCTCCAGTGTCTTCAGGAAGGCTGTGTGGGGTTCCTGAGTTTGAGAGGGTGGCCTGTAGCATGCTACAATTTGTAGAGCAGTTTTGCCTATGGTTAGTTGCACCTGGATGGTTTCCGAGCTTAGTGCATTGCCACCAACCTGGAGGTGTGGGTATCCTTTATGAATATGGATACACCTCCTTTTGTGGTGTGGTCCGGGTTTTGGGGCCGGAACGCATGATATGAGGTAAAACCTAATAGTGCCGGGTGCTCTCAGGAGCCTTGAACCAGGTTTCAGTTACAGCACAGACATCGATGTTCTCCATACTGAGAAGGGCCTCGAGTGCGTGCATTTTGAGATTTAGACTTCTGGCATTGAGCAGCATTACCCTCAGTTTCTTCCCATTTTGTTTTCTAGGGTGGTAGGTTTAGAATTTGTGCCTTGCCTAAAAAGGCACTATGGGGTGGCAAGAGCCTTAGCCAATATCCGGAATCCCAGGGTGACAGGTGCAAGCCGTCCCTTGCAGCAGCGTGGCTTGTCAAGCATGTCATCCCAGGCAGACAGACACTGGATCCCCTTTGAATGACACCAGACATTAAGCCAATTGTTAAAGCTGATCATCTTGTCTCTATATTGTGGCATCATTCTTGGTGAAGGAAGGATACTGCTCAGGGTTAGGGTCATACCTGCCTGGGCTACATAATCAGAGAGCTCCTCTATGTCTCTTTTCATGTAGTCCAGGGAGGTACGTCTCAGGTCGCTCACACCAGCATGGACAATGACTGTGTCATATTTGTACTTGCCGTGGAGTGACCCGAGTGCTTGTGTTATGTGGCGGATTCTAGCCCCCGATAGGCAGCTTACTGTGACCCTCTCCTTGTTCAGCCTGGTGAGTGGGACGTCAGTGTGTCTGACTATGGAGCCACCTATGACAAGTATGTTTGGTGTTGTATTTGGCCTTAAGGGCTGTGACTGCTTTGCACACTGCTTTTGTGGTTTATGTGTTGCTTGTGGGGTGTCTTGAGGTAGCAGTTGTTTGGGTGTCTGCTTTGGAGGCCTCTGCTGTTTAGGTAAATTTTTACTCAGAGCCTCCGAGTATGTCTTTGTGTGTTTATGTGTTTGATTCAGTGGAGTGGTAGCATTATGTGAGGCTGGTTTTGTGGTGTGTGTAGTTGCCTTCTCCTCCTGTCTGGTCTTGCCAGTCCTGAGTTGAGAGAGCTCAGCCTCCAGTTTGGCTAAATAGCTGCATCTCTCGCAAGTATTTGTGTTATGTGGGAGGAGGAGAGGGTTGTCTGTGTACATGAGGCAGTTATAACATTGCCTCAAGATTCCCAGATTCACGAGCTGGACTGGAGAGGAGATTGACAACTGACCTTTGGACATGCTAGAATAATATTGGGAAATCCTTAATTGAAAACAAGGGCCAGTGGGGAGTGAGGGTGTAGTGCTTTTAATTTTTAGTGCTGACTTATATAATTGCTTTAGTGATCAAGTGCCAGGTAACTTGAGTGCAATGTGTTACAAGTAACTAAATGCAAAAATGACAAACAGTAACTTTCTTTCAAGTGAAACAAGGAAATAAGTGCAGTAAGCAATGCAGATATCACTAGTGATCCACAGAAGCGCTGAGAAGTTGCGTATTAGGTGGAATTAGCTTGCAGGGAAATAACAAGCAAACAAACAACAAGCATATAAACAAAGCTAGATTCAGCAGGTCTGGATCTAGTCTATGCTAGAGCAAACAAGGTGTACCAATTTCAGTAAGATACAGTTCAAATATTCAGGCACTATAAACCTTTAACCAGAAATTCCCAGCTCAGAAGGGCAGAGTCCAGCCTCTTCTCCCACAAGAATGCAGACCACGAACCTTCTTAATGTAAAATAACTGGCCTGAAGCCCAAGTGCCTAAACCAGAACTAATACACTTGGACACTGGGCTCTCAATCAGCAGTTCCCAACTTAGAAGGATGAAAGCTACCTGTCCTGCCACCACAGTGCTTGCCACAAACCTTCCTAATGTAAAACAACTGGTCTGAAGCCCAAGTGCTTAATCCAAAAGACTTAGAATGATAGCTACACTTTAATCAAGTTACAACCAAGCAGTAATAAATACCATTGAATACTTTAGAGAATGTCTGGATTAGTGCTCAAGTTACACAAACAAAGCTAGATCCAGCAGGCCCGAATCCAGTCTATGCCACAGCAAACAAGGTGCACCAACTTCAGTAAGAAACAGTTCAGATATGCATGCACTATAAGCCTTTAACCAGAAATTCCCAGCTCAGAAGGGCAGAGTCCAGCCTCTCCTCCCACAAGAGTGCAGACCACGAACCATCTTAATGTAAAATAACTGGCTTGAAAGCCCAAGTGCTTAAACCAGAATTAATACACTTTTAGAATAACAGACACTGAGCCCTCAATCAGCAGTTCTCAACCTTGAAGGATGTAAGCTACCTGTTCTGCCACAACAGTGCAGACCACAAACCCTCTCAGTGCAAAACAACTAACTGGTCCGAAGCCCAAGTGTTTAAACCAAAAGGCTTAGAATGAGTTACACCAAGCAGTAATAAATACAATTGAGTATTTTTAAGATGATGCAAAAGTAAAATGAAGTAGGTAGAAACACAAGTACAGTAAAAGCAGATGAAATTTTTTTTTTTTTTTTTTTATCTGAACAAGTGCTGAGATCAAAGAAACAGATTTGAGTGCTGAAACTAGAAAACTGGCTAGTTATAAGAAAAAACAAGCTAGAAGGCTTCCCTCAAACACAGAAGGGCTTGGGGGCTCAGAAGCCTACAAATAGTCTATACCACTTAACAAGAAAGGCAGGAAATAAGCTTAATTTTTTTTCTGTTTCCCAGATGCTCTCTTTGTACACAGTAGGAGTGCCTGAAATCAGAATATGATCTCACTGCACTCAGTTGAGTGAGCAAATGAGATGGGCCCAGAGGCAGGCTGAGGGGCGGGCAGTTTCAATGTCACTAAGATTAACACCAAAACAAAAACAGGGAGGGTGGGTGGGAATAACTGAAGAGCAGAATAACTTCAGTTAAATATTCCTTCAACACTCCTTCAACACAGTTTAAATCAAATTAAATACTGTATTTTTTTTTAAAAAGTGCAGATAAAGGTACTTAAATTCTCTTATACGTCCAGTTGAATATAACCAAGTTCTTAGCTGGCCAAAGCTGAGGTTAAAAAGCAGGAAATATTTCACAATGCAGCAGTTAAATATGCAAGGACAGGAAATCAAAGAATGTGACTACCCCCACACCTGTAATTACTAGCAAATAACAAAATTCAGCCAACACTAGCTTCAGTTCAAGTTACTGAAGAGCAGAATAACTTCAGTTAAATATTCCTTCAACACTCCTTCAACACAGTTTAAATCAAATTAAATACTGTATTTTTTTTTAAAAAAGTGCAGATAAAGGTACTTAAATTCTCTTATACGTCCAGTTGAATATAACCAAGTTCTTAGCTGGCCAAAGCTGAGGTTTAAAAGCAGGAAATATTTCACAATGCACCAGTTAAATATGCAAGGACAGGAAATCAAAGAATGTGGCTACCCCCACACCTGTAATTACTAGCAAATAACAAAATTCAGCCAACACTAGCTTCAGTTCAAGTTACTGAAGAGCAGAATAACTTCAGTTAAATATTCCTTCAACACTCCTTCAACACAGTTTAAATCAAATTAAATACTGTATTTTTTTTAAAAAAAAGTGCAGATAAAGGTACTTAAATTCTCTTATACGTCCAGTTGAATATAACCAAGTTCTTAGCTGGCCAAAGCTGAGGTTTAAAAGCAGGAAATATTTCACAATGCACCAGTTAAATATGCAAGGACAGGAAATCAAAGAATGTGGCTACCCCACACCTGTAATTACTAGCAAATAACAAAATTCAACCAACACTAGCTTCAGTTCAAGTTACTGAAGAGCAGAATAACTTCAGTTAAATATTCCTTCAACACTCCTTCAACACAGTTTAAATCAAATTAAATACTGTATTTTCTTTTTAAAAAGTGCAGATAAAGGTACTTAAATTCTCTTATACGTCCAGTTGAATATAACCAAGTTCTTAGCTGGCCAAAGCTGAGGTTTAAAAGCAGGAAATATTTCACAATGCACCAGTTAAATATGCAAGGACAGGAAATCAAAGAATGTGGCTACCCCACACCTGTAATTACTAGCAAATAACAAAATTCAGCCAACACTAGCTTCAGTTCAAGTTACTGAAGAGCAGAATAACTTCAGTTAAATATTCCTTCAACACTCCTTCAACACAGTTTAAATCAAATTAAATACTGTATTTTTTTTTTAAAAAAGTGCAGATAAAGGTACTTAAATTCTCTTATACGTCCAGTTGAATATAACCAAGTTCTTAGTTCTCAACGCATTTGATACAGTCTGTCACCAAAAACTTCTATAAGAACTACTATCACTTAAACTAAGCCACTCTGCTGTTCAGTGTCCTAAGACTACCTGTCAGGCTGGCAACAAGCAGTAAAATGGCACAACAAAGTCTCGCCTACATTGCCTATTACACTAGGTGTACCACAGGGTCAATTGTAGGTCCACTCTTATTTAACATTTTTACAAATAAGCTACATTCCACAGCTGACTCAGCAAAAATAATACAATATGCAGACGACTCCACACTTAGTTGTGCAGCATCCTCCCTCTCTGAACTCCAAAAAAAAAAAAAAACAGCTCTCTTTAACTGCTATTGAATCTTGGCTTACCAGTTCACAGTTAATACTCAACCCTAACAAAACAAAACTAATGCTATTCATAAACAGCAAACCCTCAAACCAGCATACACCTTTCCATATCTACTCATCAAGTAATACTACGATTGAGCCAGTATCACACACCAAATTACTTGGTATCACATTTGATAACCTTAAATTCAATAAACATGTGGCAACCATCATTAAAATGTTCATATCAAGCGTGGCTCCCTATATAGAGCAAAAGCCTATCTTACAGATTTCTCGAGACTATATAGTGATAGGATGCATGTACTATCCCTCCACCTATATGCCTCCACCATTTTTGCCAACCTGAAGAAAATGAAGCTAAACAAAATTGAGGCGTGCCGATTCGCTAACAACTCCTCATACAGAGATCACAACTGTATCACACTACAGAATCTGAACTGGCTAGAACTACCCAACGTCCTTATTTTCACCCAACTCACAACTGCCCACAAGATAATATATCAACCTGAAACATGTCCAGCTCTTCAAAACCTACTTCAAATCCAGTCTAACACCAGACAACTCAGATCCTCTGATAAGCTCCTTCTACAAGTAATTAGATGTAATAACTTCTATGGAGACTCTTTTCTACAATAGTATATCTGTAATATGGAACATGACCCCTTAGTCAATACTATCCACTGCAAACTCCCTAAATTTAAAACACTTCTCAAGACCCATCTAGCAAAATCATGGCTCTGCTCCTGTCTTAATAATACTATCTCTCATAGTACTCCTAATTTCTACCAAACTAATCTTACACTTAGTCACTTTCCTACTAAGTCACATTCAGGTATTACCCCTCCTCTCCCTTACCAATTACTCCTTCCCATAATAGAATAGAGTAGTGTCTTCTAATACTTCCTTTGACTAAATTAAAACTAAGTCTCTTAAATAGTCTTACTTAACCCTTTAGTTATACTTGACAAATCCTCTTTATTAATGTTAGATACCAAAAATTGTATTAGGTATAAATGTCTTCTTATATGTAAAGCCTATGTGTGTATCAACCTAATTTCGTAGCTGCTATTTTTTACCTATGTTACTATGTTTATTTCAAATGTCTGAATCTGTATATTTTTACTTATGTTAATATCTCAAAAGTATAGTTTATCTTAGCATAATCAACTATAAATCTCATTGTATCTTGAAGCTTTTCTCCCTGGCCCTCTGCTGAAAAAGGGCTATCAATCCATTTGGACTGTCCCAGTCAACAAGGGTAAAAATAAATAAATAGAAATAAAGAACAAAACCTAGAGATTTTTGAAAGGTTTGAAAAAAGAAACATGGACATGGGAAAGAAAGAGAGAAAGGATGTAGTGTAACATTTATGCAAATGAGAAAGCCAAACTAATCGATACAAAAAAAAGCAGCTTGTTTTCCCGCCTCTCCTCGACTAGTTTAGACCAGTATATAGGCTTTGCTGTATTCTGGGCTGTGTTGTAGTTCCTGTGGTGTCCATTGCCTTACTTGGATAGAAGGAAGTTTCTTTGCTCACCAGTGGGAGTGGGGAGCCTTGAGCAGCCTATCTGTCCCTGAAGGAGTGACCTCAGCACAAGAGCTTGTAGTACTTGGTTGTTTTGGACCATTTCTAGCTCTTTTGAAGTTCCCTGTTTAAAATCTGCGTTTGCACGGCTTTGCGCGGTTGTGCGCATAGCGCAGCGCCAGTTAAACAAGGTTAAACTTTTTCTGGCTCCGCCAAGTCTGCTCTTCAAATTGTCCCTTAAGAAAGCTCTACTCTTATAATAATTTAGTCTAATCGCTTTATTATAAGCCTAGCACTTGTTCTCAAAACCTCTCTTCTAGGTAAGCACTCGCTAACTAAAGTAAGCACTGCATCCACCTACCTTCCCTGTGAGTACCCACTTCCCTTAAAGGCACAGCACTCCCTTATAATATTCTAGCATGTCGAGTGGTAGATTGCCGGCATCCTCTCCGGTTCAGCCGGTTAATCTGGGAATCTTGAGATAATGCTACAATTGTCTCATGTACACAGACAACCCTCTCCTCCTCCCAAAAAACACAAATACATGTGAGAGATGCAACTATATAGCCAAACTGGAAGCTGAATTCTCTCAACTCAGGACTGGCAAGACCAGACAGGAGGATAAGGTAACCACACACACACCAAACCCAGTCCCACATAGACCTACCACAACTGCAAATCAAACACATAAAAACACAAAGACATACTCGGAGGCTCTAACAAAAAACTTACCAAAACAACAGAGGCTCCCAAAGCAGACACCCAAAAATCCACCACCTCAAAACATAACACATGCATCACATACTTCAATAAATCAGTGTGTCAAACAATCAAAGTCCTTAAGGCCAAACACCATGCCTTATACACTAGTAATAGGTGACTCTATAGTCAGACACACTGACGTTCCGCTTACCAGGCTGAACAAGGAGAGGGTAACGATGAGCTGCTTATCGGGAGCTGGGATCCGCCACATAACACACGCACTCAGGTCACTCCAAAGCAAGTACAAATATGACTCCGTCATTGTCCATGCTGGCATGAATGACCTGAGACGTACCTCCCTGGACTACATGAAAAGAGACATAAAGGAGCTCTCTGATTATGTAGCCCAGGCTGGTATGACCCTGACCCTGAGCAGCATCTTGCCCTCACCAAGAATGATGCCACAATACAAAGACAAGATGACCAGCTTTAATAATTGGCTCAAATACTAGTGTCATTCTAGGGTGATCCAGTGTCTGTCTGCTTGGGATGACATGCTGGACAAGCCACGCTGCTTCGCAAGGGACGGCTTGCATCTGTCACCACTGGGCTTCCGGATATTGGCTAAGGCTCTTGCCTCCCCCATAGTGCCTTTTTTAGGCAAGGCTCAAAAGACAAATCCACCTCCTTACAAAACAAAAATGGAAAAAAATTAAGGGTAATGCTGCTCAACGCCAGAAATCTAAATCTCAAGATGCAGGCTCTCGAAGCACTCCTCAGTATGGAGAACATCGATGTCTGTGCAGTAACTGAAACCTGGTTCAAGGCTCCTGAGAGTACCCCAGCGCTACCAGGGTATACCTCGTATCATGCGTTTCGGCCCCAAAACTTGAGCCAAACCAAAAAGGGAGGGGGAGTGTCCATATTCATCAAGGACACCCACACCTCCAGGTTAGTGGCAACACATGAAGCATCAGAGACCATCCAGGTGCAACTAACCATAGGCAAAACTGCTATACAACTGGTAACATGTTACAGACCACCCTCCCAATCTCAGGAACCCCATTCAGCCTTCCTGAAGACATTGGAGGATATGAATGTATCACAAAATACCATCATACTGGGAGACTTCAACTACCCTAACATAGATTGGGTGCATTATTCTAGCCCAAACACCCTAGCCCAAAGTTTCCTGGAATTCATAAATTCAAATGCAATGGAACAGCTAGTCACCTCTCCCACAAGGGGAGATAATATACTAGACCTGATCATCACAAACATGGGGACAAAGTGCTCCACACCGGAAGTATACCCTTTACTAGTGAGATCTGACCACAAACTAATCACCCTAGATATACATATCCCACCTCCACCCCCAACACAAAAGACTACAGTGAAAAACTTCTCAAAAGCTGACTTTACACTTCTTAAAACTGAGATGGTATCCTTTAAGCCCACTGGGACAGTGGAAACCACATCCCACAGTGAAGAATCCTTTACAAATGCTTTCTACGGACATCTCCAAGAATGCATGGATCATGCAATCCCAAATAAAACCAAGACCCTCTCCACCAAGGGCAGGCATCCTGTCTGGTGGACCCCAGCCATAAACAAATTGTATAACAAAAGAAGGAAGCTACTGCATGACTGAGCAAAATCCCATAAAGAGAAGGCATCTCTGATCAGCACTAGTAGAAAGCTACGTTCTCTCATAAAAACATCCAAGGCCAATTTTGAGAGAACAATCGCTATGGACACTAAAGATAACCACAAGGCCTTCTTCAGCTATGTTAGAAACCTGGGCGGAAGCCCTCAGATATGTTCAGAGTTAGTTCACAATGACAAAAAATACACTGAACCCACAGATATTGTCAACATTCTGGCAGACAGGTTCAGTGCAAATTTTTCCCCTCCCTCACCCCCAAAAGAAGAAATACTTATCCCAGCTGAATGTAATCTCCCTGTCATCTCAGATGTCCAGGTGAGAACCGCCCTCAGCAAAGCTAAAAACACAGCATCAATGGGACCTGACGGTATCCCGGGTTGTGTGCTACGTGAACTCCAAGAGGAGCTAAACCTGCACATAAAAATGCTGTTTAACCTTAGCCTTACTACAGGATATGTACCTGAAAACTGGCGTGCAGCAACAGTAGTCCCATTCCACAAAGGAGGCACCTCTACTGACCATGGTAACTACTGCCCCATAAGCTTAACCAGCCTGGTCTGCAAAGCTATGGAAAAAATCATTATGGAACTAATAAACAGAGACATTGGGGACATACAGACACTTGATCCCACCCAGTTCGGCTTTGTAAAAGGCAGATCCTGCCTTTTAAACCTGGTTGACTTTTTCGAAACAGTCACTAGAGCCATTGACGAGGGCAAAGCAGTCCATACAGCCTACCTGGACTTGGCTAAAGCTTTCGACGCAATACCCCACTCTGGCATCATAGACAAGCGCAACAGCTTAAATGTAAATCCATATGTCACAAGATGGGTGGCAAACTGGCTAAAGGATAGAACCCATAAAGTCAAATTCGCTGGAGCCATGTCAGACTCAAAGCCAGTGACAAGTAGTGTCCCACAGGGCTCTGTCCTGGGACCCCTCTTGTTCGGCATTTATTTCTCAGATGTGAAAGCAAACATGGGAGGGTTGTGGCTGACAAAGTTCGCAGATGACTGCAAACTAGGCACCATAGTCGATACACAAGCTGACACATACATCCTACAGAAAGGCCTCACTGAAATGGACAACTGGTGCCAGAGTCATGGCCTTAAACTAAATGCCAAAAAATGTATAGTCATCCCCTTTGGGAAAAACAAAGTGCTCACAAATTATCACCTAGGCGGTAACCCACTGAGTATGGAAAAAGTAATCAGAGACCTGGGGACCCAAGTCGATAGTGACCTCTCATTTGGCACCCACGTTGCCAAAATGGTTAGAAAGACTTTCTACCTTGCCCACCTTATCATGAAGGGATTCCCATCCCGATCAAAGGAGGTCATTGTGCCCCTGTACTCCTCCCTTATCAGGCCCATGATTGAGTACAATGCCCCATTTGGTATGTACCTCACCCGGCACTTGCAACAGCTAGAGAGACCCCAAAAGTACCTCACCAAGAGGATCAAGGGTCTCCAACATATGTCATATGCTGCCAGACTAAAGAAACTCCAACTCTATTCAGTAGCATACCGCCTACTCAGAGATGATCTGTGCCTGACGTACAAGGCCATGTCCAATCAGGAATTGATGGACATGCTCCACCTCAGAAAATCCAAATCCATCAGAACCACGAGAGCTAAAGATTTTAACCTCAGCACAAATATGAATAGGACATGCTGGAGGGACAGATTCATAACTCAGAGGCTTCCCATAGTCTGGAACAGAATCCCAGTTCATGTTAGGCAGAGCTCCTCACTGACTCTCTTCAAGAGAAATCTTGACGAGTGGATGGGAGATCGTAGGTTTACCCCAGGGGTCATCTCTGTGTCACTACTAGACAGAGGCACAGTAAACTAATTCTATTATGTAAGGGGGTCTTCACTGTGTCACTACTAGACAGAGGCACAGTATTCTAAATCTATTCTGTACACTTTTGTACCATTACATGGGGTGGCGAAAGCCACATCACTATGGCTAGGCTTATAAATGCCCCAGGGCAGATAACCTAGTACCAAACTATGAAACTATGAAGAAAAATACAGGCAAAGACATCGAGATATGTAAAATTTTACAATACAAAAAATAAGATTGCAAAGGTGGAACAGTAGGACAGAAGAATAGTAAAGCAGAAGTTAAACAAATAGAAGCTGTAGTTACAGAATACCTGTGAAGGAAGGATTTAGTATAGAAAGTCTAACATGGGTTATGTCACAGCATGATGGAAAAATGAGTCCCCCAAAGTAAGGAGAAACAGGTGGAGTGGGAAACATCTGAAGAAGAAATATGTACATGACAAAGAAAAAGAGATTCAGTATGACATGATATTTATGTAAATGAGAAAGCAAAACTAATCAGTATAAAAAAAGCAGCACCAAAGATATTTGAATAGAAATACAGGCAAAGGTATCCAGATATGGAAAATTTTACAAAACAAAAAGAAAACAAAGGGGGGTGAAGCAGGAAAGAGGATTAGTAATACTAACGGAGAAGTTAAAGAAAGAGAAATTGAAGTTATGGATTACCTGTGAAGCAAAGGATTTAGTGTTGAAAATCCAACAACACGATGGAACAGTGAGTCCCAAATTAAGGAGAAACAGGTGGAATGGAAAGCATCCGATCAGTTGCCACATGAAGATACTCCGGAGCCTTCCGTAAGAAACCAGTACAAAAGTTCAGCTGGAGTTTCACAGCAAAGGAACAGGAAATGATGGCAACTGTGATGCAGTCAATGTTGTGCAGTGATAGGTTAGTGAGTTCCCATATGAAAGAGCAATGGATGATGGAGATGTTTTGGAACTACCTGTAGAATGCCCGCAGGAAATGGAGGATGAAGAATGTGCCCTCAGTTTAGAAGAAAACGATCTAAGGGAAGAGTTGCTTGATTTAATAGAGATGGATAAACATATTAAGATCAATGAAAGAAATGCATTACAGAAAGTCAATGCAACCCAAAATGTTAGAAGTCTGCTAAAACAAATAAATACTGTAATCAAGACTATTAACTGAAATTCACGTGATATAACAGAAGTTTATGGATATATTACAGTGCAACAAAATTAAAAACAGATAAAGTGTTACCACAAAAATACAGGGCAACGAGAGAAAGGATGGGAAGAAATCAAATCCCATCATGGAACTATCAAATAGAGAAAACTATAAAGCAATTAAGGCAAGAAGTGTCACTGTTAGAAGATTGTAGAAGAGAGAGCAGATGAACAAAAATACTCAGAAACATAGACATCATAAAAGCAATGAGCAGTATCAGAACCGATCAGAATCTATCGTACACTATCGCAAATAATAAACTAAAAATGTCAGCACAGGCAGAACAACTTAGAAAATATAAAGGAAAACTACAAAATAAGTAATTCATTGCTGATCCAAACAGGTTTTGTAGAAAATTAGGAAACAAAGTAAAAGAATAGAAACATCTCCAAAAAAGAAGAAATGGACACATTTTGGAGAAATATCTATGTAGCTGCTGAATGGATACATAGATAAATATATAGATTAGTATTAGGCTAACTGCCCTTGCGAGACATTTTAAGCCTAACCAATTATCCCTTGCAAGACTCAAACCCTGCATCTTGTGCTTGTAAGACAAACACCTTAACCATTAGGCCACCCTCCCAACCCCATAAATTAGTACTAGGCTAGCTGCCCTTGCGAGCCATTTTAAGCCTAGCCAATTATCTCTTGTGAGACTCAAACCCTGCACCTTGTGTTTGTAAGGCACACACCTTAACCATTAACCCACCCTCCCAACCCCTATGAAGAACATAAAAGAGGTAAAAAAAAAGAACAATAAGAATTTCAAATATGCAGGATATTAAATGGAATGAAGTAACAGCCAGAGAAGGTTTTTATTTATTTACATTTTTTTACTGGTGAAGTCTGACTAGACACAAGTCCTTTTTCAGCAGAGGCTGAAACAAAATTAAGAAAAGCTCTTAACTGGAAAATCCCAGGCCCAGATACCTACCTTCTGGCTAAAAGTATTAACATTATTACATGAAGATTTAGCCCTGAATACTAACTACTTATATCTCACGCCAACCCAGTTAACAACAGGAAAAATGAAACTCCTTCTTGAGAGTGAACCTGCAAGCTATCATAAAAATTATAGACCAAAAACTTGCCTTCCGACAATGTATAAATTATATACTGAAATTGATGCCAATAGAGTTTACAGTCATTTAGAAGAAAACTCAATCATGGCAATAAAACAAAAGGGTAACACAAGAAAGTCATATGGAACAAAGGATCATTTGTTGTTAAATAAAGTCATAATGGAGAATTGTAGAAAGGGGAAGAATAAATTATAGCATGGATAGACTACAAAAAAGCATTTGACAGTATCCCACATTCATGCTTACAGATGAGTAAGACACACACCCTATGTTGATTGTTTACATTAGAGTGACCATGAAACAGTGGCAAACCTCTTTGCAGCTAAGCCACGATAAAGGACAAATTAGTATCTTACAGATAAAAAAATTCAAGGGTGACTCTGTCACTGCTGCTCTTTTGTTTTGCCCTTAACCCATTAAGCTGTCTACTTAACAGGTTAGGTCATGGTTACAATTTGGCTCCCAGACAACAGCAAAGTCTTCTTTTTGTGGATAATTTAAAACTGTATAGTTCATCAGATGAAGAACTGAAAGGAAAACTGGAAGTGGTTAAAAGTTTCTCAGATGATATAAGAATGTCAGTTGGTCTTTATAAATGTGTAAAAGCAATGTTTAAAACAGGAAAGCTGCAGCACCAATAAATAGCAGGAGGGAGTGTGCAAATATTTGGGAATTGATGAAGGATCAATAATAAAACACAAATAAAATGTACTAAGGAATATTTTAGAAAGACTAAAAACAGCCCTGACATCAAGAAACAAAGCCCAACCAGTTAGCTCTCCCTGTTCTAACTTAAAGTTTTGAGGTGATTCACTGGCCCCAAAAGCTATTGGATCAGTTAGACAGGAAAACAAAAAAATATTTCTCACCCATCAAATGGTATATAAAATCAGTACCAAGATTATATATCCCTCATTTCAAAAGCGCTATGGGCCTCCTCAAAATTCAAATGGTATATAAAAATCAGTGTGTACCAAGATTATATATCCCTCATTTCAAAAGCACTATGGGCCTCCTCAAAATTCAAATGGTATATAAAAATCAGTGTGTACCAAGATTATATATCCCTCATTTCAAAAGCGCTATGGGCCTCCTCAAAATTCAAATGGTATATAAAAATCAGTGTGTACCAAGATTATATATCCCTCATTTCAAAAGCGGTATGGGCCTCCTCAAAATTCAAATGGTATATAAAAATCAGTGTGTACCAAGATTATATATCCCTCATTTCAAAAGCGCTATGGGCCTTCTCAAAATTCAAATGGTATATAAAAATCAGTACCAAGATTATATATCCTCATTTCAAAAGCGCTATGGGCCTCCTCAAAATTCAAATGGTATATAAAAATCAGTGTGTACCAAGATTATATATCCCTCATTACAAAAGCGCTATGGGCCTCCTCAAAATTCAAATGGTATATAAAATCAGTGTGTACCAAGATTATATATCCCTCATTTCAAAAGCGCTATGGGCCTCCTCAAAATTCAAATGGTATATAAAAATCAGTGTGTACCAAGATTATACATCCCTCATTTCAAAAGCGCTATGGGCCTCCTCAAAATTCAAATGGTATATAAAAATCAGTGTGTACCAAGATTATATATCCCTCATTTCAAAAGCGCTATGGGCTTCCTCAAAATTCAAATGCTATATAAAAATCAGTACCAAGATTATATATCCCTCATTTCAAAAGTGCTATGGGCCTCCTCAAAATTCAAATGGTATACAAAAATCAGTACCAAGATTATATATCCATTTCAAAAGCACTATGGGCCTCCTCAAAATTCAAATGGTATATAAAAATCAGTGTGTACCAAAATTATATATCCCTCATTTCAAAAGCGCTATGGGCCTCCTCAAAATTCAAATGGTATATAAAAATCAGTGTGTACCAAGATTATATATCCCTCATTTCAAAAGCGTTATGAGTCTCCTCATAATTCAAATGGTATATAAAAATCAGTACCAAGATTATATATCCCTCATTTCAAAAGCGCTATGAGCCTCCTCAAAATTCAAATGGTATATAAAAATCAGTACCAAGATTATATATCCCTCATTTCAAAAGCGCTATGGGCCTCCACAAAATTCAACTGGTATATAAAATCAGTGTGTACCAAGATTATATATCTCTCATTTCAAAAGAGTTATGGGCCTCCTCAAAATTCAAATGGTATATAAAAATCAGTGTGTACCAAGATTATATATCCCTCATTTCAAAAGCGCTATGGGCCACCTCAAAATTCAAATGGTATATAAAAATCAGTGTGTACCAAGATTATATATCCCTCATTTCAAAAGCGCTATGGGCCGCCTCAAAATTCAAATGGTATATAAAAATCAGTGTATACCAATTTCAAATACCATTTCAAAAGTGCTATGGGCATCCACAAAATTCAAATGGTATATAAAAATCAGTACCAAGATTATATATTCCTCATTTCAAAAGTGCTATGGCCCTCCTCAAAATTCAAATGGTATATAAAAATCAATACCAAGATTATATATCCCTCATTTCAAAAGCGCTATGGGCCTCCTCAAAATTCAAATGGTATATAAAAAATCAGTACCAAGATTATATATCCCTCATTTCAAAAGCGCTATGGGCCTCCTCAAAATTCAAATGGTATATAAAAATCAGTGTGTACCAAGAATATATATCCCTCATTTCAAAAGCGCTATAGGCCTCCTCAAAATTCAAATGGTATATAAAAATCAGTGTGTACCAAGATTATATATCCCTCATTTCAAAAGCGCTATGGGCCTCCTCAAAATTCAAATGGTATATAAAAATCAGTGTGTACCAAGATTATATATCCCTCATTTCAAAAGTGCTATGGGCCTCCTCAAAATTCAAATGGTATATAAAAATCAGTGTGTACCAAGATTATATATCCCTCATTTCAAAAGCACTATGGGCCTCCTCAAAATTCAAATGGTATATAAAATCAGCGTGTACCAATATTATATATCCCTCATTTCAAAAGCGCTATGGGCCTACTCAAAATTCAAATGGTATATAAAAATCAGTGTGTACCAAGATTATATATCTCTCTTTTCAAAAGCGCTATGGGCCTCCTCAAAATTCAAATGTTATATAAAAATCAGTGTGTACCAAGATTATATATCCCTCATTTCAAAAGCGCTATGGGCCTCCTCAAAATTCAAATGGTATATAAAAATCAGTACCAAGATTATATATCCCTCATTTCAAAAGTGCTATGGGCCTCCTCAAAATTCAAATGATATCTAAAAATCAGTACCAAGATTATATATCCCTCATTTCAAAAGCGCTATGGGCCTCCTCAAAATTCAAATGGTATATAAAAATCAGTGTTTACCAAGATTATATACCCCTCATTTCAAAAGCACTATGGGCCTCCTCAAAATTCAAATGGTATATAAAAATCAGTGTGTACCAAGATTATATATCCCTCATTTCAAAAGCGCTACGGGCCTCCTCAAAATTCAAGTGGTATATAAAAATCAGTGTATACCAATTTCAAATACCATTTCAAAAGCGCAATGGGCCTCCTCAAAATTCAAATGGTATATGAAAATCAGTACCAAGATTATATATCCCTCATTTCAAAAGCGCTGTGGGCCTCCTCAAAATTCAAATGGTATATAAAAATCAGTGTGTACTAAGATTATATATCCCTCATTTCAAAAGCGTTATGGGCCTCCTCAAAATTCAAATGGTATATAAAATCAGTGTATACCAAGATTATATATCCCTCATTTCAAAAGTGCTATGGGCCTCCTCAAAATTCAAGTGGTATATAAAAATCAGTGTGTACCAAGATTATATATCCCTCATTTCAAAAGCGCTATGGGCCTCCTCAAAATTGATAGTATGTTTAGATCTGCAGTTGTAGCTCTGCATACATATCTGCTGACCTCATCAGATCCAAACATAGTGAAAGTTTTGAAACATGAAGGGAACAAATCTAAGATGACTTCCCTGCTTTCTTTAGCAAAAGCATATCAGTGTCGAGCAGGAATAGAAACCAAACCAGAAGTAGAAATAAATCATCAGCAATTGAATGTGTCAAAAAAACAAAAGAAAGAATATAAGGAGAAGGAACAGATGAGATGGAACGAAATGTGGAAAAGGTATAAATATAGGTGCAGGTAAAAAAAACTCCTGGAACAACCTCATATAAATCAGGATATGATACAGAAATGGTTAAGGAGGGGTGAGTTTAATCCAAAAGATTAAAGGTTAATATTATCAGCCCAGGAGAGTGGACTACGTACAGATTGGTTTACAAAGTCCATTGAACATGTGTGAGAAACAGACAAATGCAGGTTCTGTAAAACAGAACTGGAAACAGTTGTGCATGTTGTTGCTGGCTGTGGTACACTAATGACAATGGGCTTGTATACTGAAAGGTATAATAATGTGACAAGACTGTTGCACTGGGGACTCTGCAAACATTATGGTATTGAAGTAGCTGAAAAGCATTGGAAACATAAGCCACAAAGCAATATAGAGAATGAGGAAGTTTACTTCACATGGAAACACCCATTACCAATAGTTAAAAATAAACAGATGTGATAAAACTGGATACAATAGTCCATGAAAAGAAGACAAAAGTAACACTGATCAAAGAAATTGCAACACCTACTGATTATAGTGTCTTATGTACAGAGAGACACCAAGTCATACAATACTGGGATTTGCAAGAAGAAATGAGTTCTTTGTGGAAGAAGGATGCCCAGACAGTTCCAAAACCAATGTCAAGGGCCTCTGACTGATCAGATTTGCAGAAGATTGCAAATTAGTAGTCCTAGAATCCCCCACTGACACTAATGTTCTCCAAGAAGAATTTACATGGAGAAATAACTGGTGTCAGAACCCTGGACTAAAACTAAATGCCAGTAAATCCATAGTAGTATCCGTTTTAAAGTCAGCCACCCCTGGTAGCTATCATATTGGCAACGTACCCACAAGAGCTTATCTAGAAGTAAGGGACTTTGGGACACACACAGACAGTAATCTAGCCTTTGACCACCATGCATCTTCAGTAATGAGGAAATTTATTTTTTATTTTACATTTGTTGACCGGGATAGTCTGGCTAGATACCTGTCCATTTTCAGTGGAGGCTCAGGGAGAAAAGCTCCATACATACGTACAGAAAAAACTGTTACATTAAACAAGTGAAAGCACTGTTACAGATACAATACATAGGATAAAAGTCATTCATTCATGCTGTCATATATAAATCTGATTTGTTATAGAGTAACAATTAGGAAGCAATGTAGCGGTGGCCCAAAGACCTATTTAGCACATCTTTAAATTGCCAGAGTTAGCCAGGATTAGAGCAAGGACACAGCCATTGCCTTTTAAAGTACTGGTTTAGATTTTTTTTTAATTGAGTTAGAATGGGTTCTGAAGTTCTCAGCAGGAAGTGAGTTCTATATTTTGCCAAAAGAGTGGGCATATAGAGAGTCGTTAGATGAGTTGTTGTTTTTGAAGGTTTGGACTAGTAATTTGTTGGATGAACGAAGTGTCTTGAGGTTGCTGTAAGGGGTGATCATTTTTATAAGTATGGGTGTGTTTTCAGGTTGGTAGAGAATTTTATGTGCTACTATATGCTGATTGTATTGAAGTTGAATAGGCAATTCTAGCCACCCTAGATTCTTTAGGTTCAGACAGTGGGATGTTCTGTATGCTGCTCCAGTGGCAAATCTAGCAATATGATTAAAGCAGCTGGCGAGTTTATTAAGGTCAGACTTACGCAGTTTGTGAAGAGACGGGATGCATAAAGGAGGGTGGAAAGTAGATATGTACGGGCAATTCCCATCCTAGCTAGTGGAGTGAAGAAAGGTTTGATCTTGTATAGTAAGCCAAGTTTTTTATTGACTTTTTTAATAGTTTGATTAATATAAGTTCATAGGTGTGTACTAGGCTAATGGCCCTGGGACCTTTACAAGCCTAGCCATACGATTACCCTGGCATAGTGCCACCCGACCTTAGTTCCCGGTACCTCTGGTGAGTAGAGCCACTGCAGTTATCCCCAGGGTGAATTTTCTGTTTCCCATCCACTCTTCAAGATTTCTCTTGAAGAGGGTCAGCGAGGTGCTCTGCCTGACATTTATGGGAAGTCTGCTCCATAGCATGGGCAGTCTCTGGGTTATGAACCTGTCCCATACCACCAGGCCGGTATGACCCTGACCTTGAGTAGCATGTTACCCTCACCAAGAATGATGCTACAATATGAAGACAAGATGATCAATTTCAACAATTGGCTTAAGTACTGGTGTCATTTAAAGGGGATCCAATGCCTGTCAGCCTGGGATGATATGCTCGACAAGCCACGATGCTTTTCTAGGGACGGCTTGCACCTGTCACCCCTGGGCTTTCGGATATTGGCAAAGGCTCTTGCTACCCCCATAGTGCCTTTTTTAGGCAAGGCTCAAAAGACAAACCCACCTCCATAGGTATCACAAGGGATAAGAAACTAAGAGTAATGCTACTCAACGCCAGAAGTCTAAACCTCAAGATGCACGCACTTGAAACTCTCCTTAGCATGGAGAACATCGATATCTGTGCAGTAACAGAAACCTGGTTCAGGGCTCCCGAGAGCACCCCAGCACTACCTGATTATACCTCATACCATGCTTTTCAGCCCCAAAACTTGGACCAAACCACAAAAGGAGGGGGAGTATCGATATTCATCAAAGATACCCACACCTCCAGGTTGGTGGCAAAGCACGATGCATCAGAGACTATCCATGTGCAACTAACAGTGGGTAAAACTGCCTTCCAGTTTATAGCCTGCTACAGACCACCCTCCCAAACCCAGGAACCCCACTCAGCCTTCCTGAGAACACTGGAAAATATGAAGGTCTCTCCAAACACCATTATATTGGGCGACTTCAACTACCCAAACATAGACTGGGAGCATTACTCTAGCTCCAACACCCTAGCCCAAAGGTTCCTAGAATTCATAAACTCAAATGCTATGGAACAACTTGTTACCATTCCCACAAGAGGGGAAAACATACTGGACCTGATCATCATCAACATGGGGACTCTATGCTCCAGACCAGAAGTGTATCCCTCACTGGTAAGATCAGACCATAAACTGATCTCACTGGATATTCACATCCCGAACCCACCCCCTGCCCAGAAAACCACAGTGAAAAACTTCTCTAAAGCAAATTTCACACTCCTCAAAACCGAGGTGGAATCCTTCAAAGCCCCCGGGCCTGTGGAAAATACGGCCCAGACCGCAGAATCCTTTATAAATGAATTCTATGAACACCTTCAGGAATGCATGGATCATGCAATCCCAAATAAAACCAAGACCCAATCCTCCAAAGGCAGACGTCCTGTCTGGTGGACCCCAGACATAAACTAACTATACAATAGAAGGAGGAAGCTACTACATGATAAAGCAAAATCCCAAAAAGGGAGGGCATCTCTGATCAGTATTAGCAAAAAACTAAGGGCACTCATAAAATCGTCTAAGGCCAGCTTCGAGAGAAAAACTGCACAGGACACTAAGGATAATCACAAGGCTTTCTTTAGTTATGTTAGGAACATGGGTGGGAATTCCCAGATATGCTCAGAATTAGTCCAAAATGACAAAAAATACACCGAACCCACAGACATTGCCAACATCCTAGCTGACAGGTTCAGCGCAAACTTCTCCCCCCCTCCCCACCAAAATGGCAAATATCTATCCCAGCAGAGTGCTGCCCCCCTAACATGTCAGATGCTCAGGTATGAGCCGCCCTCTCCAAAGCAAAAAACACAGCATCAATGGGACCAGACGGTGTCCCGGGCTACTTCCTACATGAACTCCAAGAAGAGCTAAACCCAAACATAAAACTACTGTTCAATCTCAGCCTTACTACAGGATATGTACCCAAAGAGTGGCGTACAGCAACAGTGGTCCCTCTCCACAAAGGTGGTGCCTCAACGGACCCTGGAAACTATCGCCCCATAAGCCTGACTAGCTTGGTCTGCAAAGCTATGGAAAGGATCATCATGGACCTCATAAATAAAGATATTGGGGACCTACAGACACTGGATCCCACCCAGTTCGGCTTTGTTAAGGGCAGATCCTGCCTCTTAAACCTGGTCGACTTCTTTGAAACAGTCACCAAGGCCATTGGTGAAGGGAAGGTGGTCCACACAGCCTACCTGGACCTCGCAAAAGCCTTCGATACAATACCCCACTCAGGCATTATAGATAAGCTCACCAGCTTAAATATAAACCCCTATGTCACTAGATGGGTTGCAAACTGGCTCAAGGACAGAACCCACATGGTTAGAATTGCTGGAGCCATGTCAGACTCCAAACCAGTTACAAGTGGCGTCCCACAAGGCTCAGTCCTGGGACCTCTCTTGTTCAGTATATATTTCTCGGAGGTACAGGCCAACACAGAAGGACTGTGGCTGACCAAGTTCGCAGATGACTGCAAACTGGGTGCCATAATCGACTCTCCAGCCGACACAAGCATCCTCCAAAAGGGCCTCATAGAAACAGACAACTAGTGCCAGAGCCATGGCCTCAAGTTAAATGCCAAAAAGTGTATAGTCCTCCCCTTTGGCAAAAACAAAATGTCCATAAATTACCACATAGGTGGTAATCTATTAAGTACAGAAGAAGTAATTAGGGACCTGGGGACCCAAGTTGATAGCAATCTCTCATTTGACAACCACGTGGCCAAAGTGGTTAGAAAAACATTTTATAAAGCCCACCTAATCATGAAGGGATTCACATCTAGATTAGGGGAGGTCATCGTGCCTCTTTACTCATCCCTCATCAGGCCCATAATCTAGTACAATGCCCCTTTTGGGATGTACCTTACCAAACACCTGCAGCAACTGGAAAGACCCCAAAAGTACCTCACCAAAAGGATCACAGGGATCAAACAGATGCCATATGCTGCCCGGTTAAAGAAACTCTAGCTCTACTCAGTGGCATACTGCCTGCTCAGAGGCGACCTGTGCCTGACATATAAAGCCATGTCCAACCCGGAATTAAGGGACATGCTGCACCTCAAAAAATCCAAATCCCATCGAGCTACACGCTTGAGAGACTTGAACCTCAGCACTGAAATAAATAGGACATGCTGGAGGGACAGATTCATAACCCAGAGACTCCCTTCACTCTGGAATAAAATCCTAGTCCAGGTTAGGCAGAGTCCCTCATTGACTCTCTTCAAGAGGAATCTTGATGAGTGGATGGGAGATCGTAGGTTTACCCCGGGTATCACTTCTGTGTCACTGTTAGACAGAGGCACAGTATACTAACCTCAAAAAAGGGTATAGTAAAATTAATTTAAAATGGGTGGCGAAAGCCAAACATACTCTGGCTAGGCTTATAAATGCCCTAGGGCAGATAGCCTAGTATGAACCTATGAACCAGCATGTTCTGTTAATTATGGTATTGAAGTTGAGGTCTCTGGAGCATGAGGTGCAGAGGGACTGGGATTTCTTTAGATGTAGCATTTCTAACAGAGCTGGGCTAGACATGGCTTTGTAAGTCAAGCAGAGATCACCTCTAAGTAGGCAATATGAGACAGGGAATAGTTGGAGTTTTTTGAGTCTGTCCATATAGAACAAATGTTTAAGGCCTAGGATCCTCTTTGTGAGGTATTATTGTGGCCTCTCCAGTTGTTGCAGGTGTCTAGTGAGGTACATGCCAAATGGGACATTGTACTCAATGATTGGCCCTATGAGGGAAGAGTAGAGGGAGACAATAACCTCTTTCTTCCTGGATGCAAAACCCTTAGTAATGAGATGTGCCACATAGAAGGACTTTCTGACCACAGTGGCAATGTGGTGATCAAAATAGAGGTTGCTGTCAACCTGTGTTCCCAGATCTCTTATAATGCCTTCTGTGTTCAGTGGACTAGCATTAATGTGGTAATCCATGGGAACTGTGTTTTTCCCAAAGGGGATGATGACACATTTTTTGGCATTGAGCTTAAGACCATGGTTCTGACACCAGTCGTTGGTCTCAGTGAGGCCATTCTGTAGGATGCCAACATCACTTGGGGAGTTAATAATAGCTCCCAACTTGCATTCGTCTGTGAACTTTGTCAGCCAGAGTCCCTTTGTGTTGGCCTGGACTTCAGAGAAGTAGATACCAAACAGGAGGGGACCCAGGACTAAACCCTGTGGGACTCCACTCATGACTAATTGGCAGTCTGACTTGGAGTCAGCTACTTTCACACTCTGGGTTCTATCTGTGAGCCAGTTTGCAACCAACCTAGTGATATAGGGGTTGATGCCAAGCTTAGTGAGTTTTTCTGTGATTCCTGAGTGGGGAATGGTATCAAAAGCCTTGGCCAGATCAAGGTAGGCTGTATGACCCACCTTGCCTTCATCCACAGCTCTGGTGACTGACTCAGAGAAGTCAGCTAGGTTGAGCAGGCATGATCTACCCTTCACAAAACCAAACTGTGTGGGATATAGAGTCTGGAGATTCCCTATATCCTTGTTTATTAGGTCCATGATGATGAGTTCTATAGCTTTTCATATCAGACTCGTCAGGCTAATGCATATCAAACTTGAGATTATTATCAACTGTTACATCTAAGAGTTTGGTACAGGGATCTGGGATAATGACAGTGCCATTGTTAGATTTTATAGTAAAGGTTGGAGCGGACGCTTTACGAGTGGGGGAGAAAAGCAGTAGTTTCATTTTGTTAGGATTTAAAAGGAGATGATTACAGAGCCAATTTGTGACAGTATTAAAAACATTTTGGGATAGGTGAGGTGGCAGAGCAAATCAAAGTAGAGTTATCCGCATATTGAATGCAGGTGGCTGTTGGGATGACTGTGTACCAGTCATTAATAAAGATAGAAAATAATAGGGGTCCTAATATAGAGCCCTGAGGGACCCCAAGGGTGATAGATAGAAGGGAAGATAGTTTGTTCTGCCTGTCTACCACTCAGATAAGATTTGAACCATTGGATAGTCTGGACATCTAGGGGAATAGTTTTAAGTGTGTGTGAGTAGTTGGTGGTTGACCATGTCGAAGGCTTTGGAGAGATCAAGAAAGAGGGCAGACGAAAGCTTATTGTTTCAGTTTTGATTAATAACATTGGAGGAGAGGAGGGCCTTGGTTGTACCGTGAAATGGTCTGAAACCATGCTGTGAGTTAGCCAGGAGATTGTGCTGAATGAGATGGCACAGGAGTTGTTTATGGATGCACTCTCCATAATTTTAGCCAGGGGTGACAAAATAGCTATAGGTCTGTAATTTGACAATTCAGTGGAACTGCCCCCTTTGTGGAGTGGAATAACATAGGATGTCTTCCAAATGGAGGGGATAGTGGCTTATGATATAGTTCTATTGATCAGGATAGAGACTGGGTATGCTATGGCATCCAAAGCTTTTTGTAGATACCCAGCTGGGAGGAGATCTGCTGCAAGGGTGGTAGGCATTAGTTTCTTGATTAGGGATTAGGAAATCATTCTGTGTTGTGCAATTTATAAATAAAAGTATGGTATCTAGGTCCAAGGAGGTAATCAGACCTATCATTGAGTACAATGCCCACTTTGGTATGTACCTAACTAGGCACATCCAACAACTGGAACATCCACAGAAGTTCCTCACTAAAAGAGTACAGGGCATAAATAACATGTCCTATGCAGACCACCTCATAGCCCTATCCATGTATTCTGTTTACTGCAGGGTGTTGAGGGTCAATTTTACCCTGGAATACAAGGCATCATCAGATTGCATTTTGAGGGACCTCCTGCATATCTGTAGAACAAACAGCAACAGAATTACCAATTCTAAAGACTTAAACCTTGCCTGTGCTATAAATAGGACCTGATGGACAGTCAGGTATGGATCTCAGAGACTACCCCTTCTTTGGAACAGGTTCCCCATCCATATGAAGCAGAGTTCCTCCATAATGCAATTCAAGTGCAACTTGGACAATTGGATGGGAACAGGAAATTAAGTTCTGGTTTGGCACTTGTGTTAATGGACAAAGGCACCCTGTAAATTGTTCATCTGTCAGACCTCTGCTTGTACATGTTTTATCTTCCAAACCTCTGCTTACCAATAGTACTACAACTTGTGAGAGAGATTTGGGATGCATGGCTAGGCTTAAAAAGGCCCTTGTGGTCATTAGCCTAGTACACACCTATGTACCTGTAGAGTTATAATTAATAATATGCTTTGATTTTTTATGAGTAATTTATTATGTTAATGAGCCATCAAATCTGAAAGCATATATGAACCTAAATTAATAGGAGTTGATAGGTGGTGGTTATAATGAACCTACATAATATTTCATTTGTACATATTTACAGCTGTGTATGTTTCTATGAGTCTGTGTCTTTATATAAAGTTTGTTTTGAATGGCACAACAATGCTAAGTAATAAGGAAGAGAAAGCTTTCCTTAACACACTTCTTAGCATGTACAATCAACTTGACATATGTAGTGTTTGTGTAGTCTCTTGGTGGAACATTGAAATATTTCCAGGTCTGATTGCACAGAGGGAAATTTGTTCCAGTTTTGTAAAGTTTGAGAAAAATGCATCAGAACAGGAGTTATTTTTTCTAGTAGTTATACTGAGTGGATTATCTGAGGATCTGTGCACATTAATAATCTTCTAGTATTTGGGATGAGGGTATAGGAATTTGGAGGCAATGGCCAGCTAGTGTCAGCAGTGTAACCTGCCTCTGGAAGTTGACCAGGATAGAGTCTGCATGTGCTAAGAGAGGCTGAGGCTACCTAAGATGAACTTGGCTGTCCTGTGATTTGTTTGCTCAAGTTTTGTTTACAGGGTGTCTAATATGCTTGTTTAGATAATACAGCTGTAGAAACGACTGGATTATAAAAGTCTGGCAGCGAATTTAGGTGCAGTTATTGATACAAGGACTCATGCGACTGTTTATAAATCAGCTAGTGTGATGTTGCATTTTTTAATAATTGAGAATATTTGTTTTTCTAGTGAGTGTGTGTCGGCTTCCATTGATCATAAGTGCTTCATTTTGTTGCTGGGGCTATACCATAATTTGCTAAGGTTTTGATTTCTAGTTTGGGGAATGCCTACATTTGTACTGTTGGGAAAAAGGTAGTAGATATACTCCAAATCCATTTTTATTACCTGAAAGACAACAGGCAAACATTTTTCAAATGTCAAGAAGCCTGACTGGAGTTGTTTTTATGCTTCACTATGGTTTGCACCAGTATAGAGAAGATCTGTGCTGTCAGTGTGTTGGGTTTGTACCAGGATAGAGAAGAGCTCTGCTATCAGTGTATTGGGTTTATAGCAGTATAGAGAAGAACTTTGCCACTGGTGTATTGAATTTGCACCACTATAGAGGAGAGCTGTGCCATCAATGTATTAGGTTTGCACCAGTAGAGGGAAGAGCTATGCCATCAGTGTATTGGGTTTGCACCAGTAGAGGGAAAAACTGTGCCATCAGTGTATTGGGTTTGCATCAGTAGAGGGAAGAACTGTGCCATCGGTGTTTTGGGTTTACACCAGTAGAGGGAAGAGCTGTGTCATCAGTGTGTTGGGTTTGCACCAGTAGAGGGAAGAGCTGTGCCATCAGTGTGTTAGGTTTGCACCAGTAGAGGGAAGAACTGTGCCATCAGTGTATTGGGTTTGCACCAGTAGAGAGAACAGCTGTGCCATCAGTGTATTGGGTTTGCACCAGTAGAGGGAAGTGCTGTGCCATCATGAGAAAGGTAGTTTTCAAACAAGTTTACAGTGTTATAGGAGAAGACAAGATCTTTGAGTCTGCTTCTAAGGCTTATGAGAATAATGGTGTCAAAAGATCTAGCTAGGCCTTGGAATATTTGTGTTACTAGTTCTCTTGTGTTAAAACTCTTTCTGACGTAATCATTTACACTTAGTGGTACATTTTAGTGTGTCACTTGCTAAAGCCACATTGTATGCACCTGGGGAGGTTGTCTTAGTTTAAATAACCTACAAGTTGCTGACACACTATTCACTGAAATATTCTAGAGAGCATGTTAATTATAGCTGTGAGACAGTAGTTACCGAATTCAGTTGAATTTCCACCTTTATGGAGAGGTACAGTATTGGCTTCCTTCTAAATTTAAGGTAGGTTACCTTTACAAATGCATCTGTCTATAAATCAGATTAGAAGTATGTCAGTAGAGTGCACTTCCATTTAAAAAAAACAGGTGGTTGAAGATCTGATCCTGCTAAACCTTTTCCTTTGATATTTTGTAGAAGTTTCTTGACTTGTTTAACCTGGAATTATTTTTATGATTGAAATTTTTATGTTTGTGATGAATATGGGAGTGGACATGGTGGGTATTTAGTCTCACACCAGTTGTGCAGATAGTCAGCAATTTCTTTGTTGGTGAAGTTAGGTGCTGCTGATGGGCTGGCAACTGCTACCTGGTTGAGACATGCAAAACTGTTTAGGTAAAGAGCTGGCTGGATTTGCCTGTTTGCTTTTTATATTATTTTATGACTTGTTTACCTTTGTTTCTTAAGTGTTTATAGACTTGTTGGTAATAAACAAGGTTAGTGTTTGTATACTTTTCCTATAATGTTCTTTTTTCACAAAGGATGTCATCCAGAGTTGGAATTCTGTCTTCAATCAGATCATTTTAATAGGCACTAAGCTGTCAAGATTACCTGCAATGGAGATAAGAAATCGTGTTTTACTATTCACATTTGTAAAAGGTCTATGGCCAACCACATAATTTGATGTACTATTTTATTTAACTATATTCTGGTTGTTATTTTTAAAGCCATGCCCTGAGGCCTACCTGCGGAGCATTTATTGTTTTACTTGATTTCTTATAATAAAGAAAGAATAGGATACCAGCACTGGTGATGTGTTCCTTGTCTGAGACTAGATAATGATCTTATGACTAGATGCCAGTCCAGTGTTCTAATGATTTTATGATTAGATACCAGTCAGTGTTCTAATGAACTTATGACTAGATACCATTCCAATGTTCTAATGATCTTATGACTAGATACCAGTCCAGTGTTCTAATGATCTTATGACTAGATACCAGTCAGTGTTCTAATGAACTTATGACTAGATACCATTCCAATGTTCTAATGATCTTATGACTAGATACCAGTCAATGTTCTAATGATCTTATAACTAGATACCAGTCAGCGTTCTAATGATCTTATGACTAGATGCCAGTCAATGTTCTAATGATCTTATAACTAGATACCAGTCAGCGTTCTAATGATCTTATGACTAGATACCAGTCAATGTTCTAATGATCTTATAACTAGATACCATTCCAGTGTTCTAATGATCTTATGACTAGATACCAGTCAATGTTCTAATGATCTTATAACTAGATACCAGTCAGCGTTCTAATGATCTTATGACTAGATGCCAGTCAATGTTCTAATGATCTTATAACTAGATACCAGTCAGCGTTCTAATGATCTTATGACTAGATGCCAGTCCAGTGTTCTAATGATCTTATGACTAGATACCAGTCCAGTGTTCTGATGATCTTATTACTAGATCTTATGACTAGATACCATTCCAGTGTTCTAATGATCTTATGACTAGATGCCAGTCCAGTGTTCTAATGATCTTATGACTAGATACCAGTCCGGTGTCCTAATGATCTTATGACTAGATACCAGTCCAATGTTCTAATGATCTTATTACTAGATGCCAGTCCAGTGTTCTAATGATCTTATGACTAGTTACCATTCCAATGTTTTAATGATCTTATGACTAGATACCAGTCCAGTGTTCTAATGATCTTATGGCTAGATACCAGTCAGTGTTCTAATGATCTTATGACTAGATACCATTCCAGTGTTCTAATGATCTTACGACTAGATACCATTCCAGTGTTCTAATGATCATATGACTAGATACCATTCCATTGTTCTAATGATCATATGACTAGATACCAGTCCAGTGTTGTAATGATCTTATGACTAGATACCAGTCCAGTGTTCTAATGATCTTATGACTAGATACCATTCCAATGTTCTAATGATCTTCTGACTAGATACCATTCCAGTGTTCTAATGATCTTATGACTAGATCTTATGACTATATACCATTCCAATGTTCTAATGATCTTATGACTAGATACCAGTCAGTGTTCTAATGATCTTATGACTAGATACAATTCCAGTGTTCTAATGATCTTATGAATAAATCTTATGATGAGATACCATTCCAGTGTTCTAATGATCTTATGACTAGATACCAGTCCAGTATTCTAATCATCTTATGACTAGATACCAGTCCAGTGCTCTAATGACCTTATGACTAGATGCCAGTCAGTGTTCTAATGATCTTATGACTAGATACCAGTCAACGCTCTAATGATCTTATGACTACATACCATTCCAGTGTTCTAATGATCTTATGACTAGATACCATTCCAGTGTTCTAATGATCTTATTACTAGATACCAGTCCAGTGTTCTAATGATCTTATGACTAGATACCAGTCCAGTGTTCTAATGATCTTATGACCGCATCTTATGACTAGATGCCATTCCAGTGTTCTAATGATCTTTTGACTAGATACCAGTCAATGTTCTAATGATCTTTTGACTAGATACCAGTCAGTGTTCTAATGATCTTATGACTAGATACCATTCCAATGTTCTAATGATATTATGACTAGATACCAGTCCAGTGTTCTAATGATCTTATGACTAGATACTATGCAAATGTTCTAATGATCTTATGACTAGATACCAGTCAATGTTCTAATGATCTTATGACTAGATTCCAGTCAGTGTTCTAATGATCTTATGACTAGATACCAGTCAGTGTTCTAATGATCTTATGACAAGATACCATTCCAGCGTTCTAATGATCTTATGTCTAGATACCATTCCAGTGTTCTAATGATCTTATGACTAGATACCAGTCCAGTGTTCTAATGATCTTATGACTAGATAAAAGTCCAGTGTTCTAACAATCTTATGACTAGATACCAGTCCAGTGTTCTAATGATCTTATGACTAGATACCATTACAGTGTGCTAATGATCTTATGACTAGATACCAGTCCAGTGTTCTAATGATCTTATGACTAGATACCAGTCCAGTGTACTAATGATCTTATTACTAAATACAAGTCAGTGTTCTAATGATCTTACGACTAAATACAAGTCAGTGTTCTAATGATCTTATGACTAGATACTATTCCAGTGTTCTAATGATCTGATGACTAGATACCTATCCACTGTTCTAATGATCTTATGACTAGATACCATTCCAATCTTCTAATGATCTTATGACTAGATACCAGTCCAGTGTTCTAATGATCTTATGACTAGATACCAGTCAGTGTTCTAATGATCTTATGACTAGATACCATTCCAATGTTCTAATGATCTTATGACTAGATACCATTCCAATGTTCTAATGATCTTATGACTAAATACCATTCCAGTGTTCTAATAATCTTATGACTAGATCTTATGGCTAGATACCATTCCAATGTTCTAATGATCTTATGACTAGATACCAGTGAATGTTCTATTGATCGTATAACTAGATTCCAGTCACAGTTCTAATGATCTTATGACTAGATACCATTCCAATGTTCTAATGATCTAATGACTAGATACCAGTCAAGTGTTCTAATGATCTTATGACTAGATCTTATAACTAGATACTATTCCAATGTTCTAATGATCTTATGACTAGATACCAGTGAATGTTCTATTGATCGTATAACTAGATTCCAGTCAGTGTTCTAATGATCTTATGACTAGATACCAGTCAGTGTTCTAATGATCTTATGACTAGATAGCATTCCGGTGTTCTAATGATCTTATGACTAAATCTTATGACTAGTTACCATTCCAGTGTTCTAACGATCTTATGACTAGATACCAGTCCAGTGTTCTAATGATCTTATGACTAGATACCAGTCCAGTGTTCTAATGATCTTATGACTAGATACCAGTCAGTGTTCTAATGATCTTATTACTAGATACCAATTAATGTTCTAATGATTTTATGACTAGATACCATTCCAGTGTTCTAATGATCTTATGACTAGATACCAGTCCAGTGTTCTAATGATCTTATGACTAGATACCATTCCAGTGTTCTAATGATCTTATGACTAGATACCAGTCAATGTTATAATGATCTTATGACTAGATACCAGTCAGTGTTCTAATGATGTTATGACTAGATACCATTCCAATGTTCCAATGATCTTATTACTAGATACCAGTCCAGTGTTTTAATGATCTTATGACTAGATACTTTTCAAATGTTCTAATGATCTTATGACTAGATACCAGTCAATGTTCTAATGATCTCATGACTAGATTCCAGTCAGTGTTATAATGATCTTTTGACTAGATACCAGTCAGTGTTCTGATGATCTTATGACTAGATACCATTCCAGTGTTCTAATGATTTTATGACTAAATCTTATGACTAGATACCATTCCAGTGTTCTAATGATCTTATGACTAGATACCAATCCAGTGTTCTAATGATCTTATGACTAGATACCAGTCCAGTGTTCTAATGATCTTATGACTCTACCAGTATCTACCAGTCAGTGTTCTAATGATTTTATGAATAGATACCAGTGTTCTAATGATCTTATGACTAGATACCAGTCCAGTGTTCCAATGATCTTATGACTAGATACCAGTCCAGTGTTCTGATGATCTTATTACTAGATCTTATGACTAGATACCATTCCAGTGCTCTAATGATCTTATGACTAGATGCCAGTCCAGTGTTCTAATGATCTTATGACTAGATACCAGTCCGGTGTCCTAATGATCTTATGACTAGATACCAGTCCAATGTTCTAATGATCTTATGACTAGATGCCAGTCTAGTGTTCTAAAGATCTTATGACTAGATACCTGTCCAGTGTTCTAATGATCTTTTGACTAAATACCATTCCAGTGTTCTATTGATCTTATGACTAGATACCATTCCAGTGTTCTAATGATCTTCTGACTAGATACCATTTCAGTGTTCTAATGATCTTATGACTAGATCTTATGACTAGATCACTGCATTGACCTGATATTATCCTATTAACTGAAACATGACTAAATCCAGATGTTACATGTTATTACTAAATATCAGTATAAGAAGTATTACTACAATAAATTTATGATCTACATGCACGTCTCTCACTGCATTCACCTATTATCCTACTAACTGAAACATGACTAAAACCAGATGTTACATGTTATTACTAATATCAATATAAGAAGCATTACAAAAATAAATTCACGATCTACATGCACGTCTCTCACTGTATTCACCTGATATTATCCTACTAACTGAAACATGACTAAAACCAGATGTTACATGTTATTACTAAATATCAATATAAGAAGCATTACTACAATAAATTCATGATCTACATGCACGTCTCTCACTGTATTCACGTGATATTATCATACTAACTGAAACATGACTAAAACCAGATGTTACATGTTATTACTGAATATCAATATAAGAAGCATTACTACAATAAATTCATGATCTACATGCACGTCTCTCACTGCATTCACCTGATATTATCCTTCTAAATGAAACATGACTAAAACCAGATGTTACATCTTATTACTAAATATCAATATAAGAAGCATTACTAAAATAAATTCATGATCTACATGCACGTCTATCACTGCATTCACCTGATATTATCCTACTAACTGAAACATGACTAAAACCAGATGTTACATGTTATTACTAAATATCAGTATAAGAAGCATTACTACAATAAATTCATGATCTACATGCACGTCTCTCACTGCATTCACCTGATATTATCCTACTAACTGAAACATGACTAAAACCAGATGTTACATGTTATTACTAAATATCCATATAAGAAGCATTACTACAATAAATTCATGATCTACATGCACGTCTCTCATTGCATTCACCTGATATTATCCTACTAACTGAAATATGACTAAATCCAGATGTTACATGTTATTACTAAATATCAATATAAGAAGCATTACTACAATAAATTCATGATCTACATGCACGTCTCTCACTACATTCACCTGACATTATCCTACTAACTGAAACATGACTAAAACCAGATGTTACATGTTATTACTAAATATCAATATAGGAAGCATTACTACAATAAATTCATGATCCACATGCACATCCCTCATTGCATTCACCTGATATTATCCTACTAACTGAAACATGACTAAAACCAGATGTTAAATGTTATTACTGAATATCAATATAAGAAGCATTACTACAATAAATTCATGATCTGCATGCACGTCTCTCACTGTATTCACCTGACATTATCCTACTAACTGAAACATGACTATAACCAGATGTTACATGTTATTACTAAATATCAATAAAAGAAGCATTACTACATTAAATTCATGACCTATGTGCACATCTCTCACTGTATTCACCTGATATTATCCTACTAACTGAAACATGACTAAAACCAGATGTTACATGTTATTACTAAATATCAATATAAGAAGCATTACTACAATAAATTCATGATCTACATGCACGTCTATCACCTGATATTATCCTACTAACTGAAACATGACTAAAGCCAGATGTTACATGTTATTACTTAATATCAATATAAGAAGCATTACTACAATAAATTCATTATCTACATGCATGTCTCTCACTGCATTCACCTGATATTATCCTACTAACTGAAACATGACTAAAACCAGATGTTACATCTTATTACTAAATATCAATATAAGAAGCATTACTACAATAAATTTATGATCAAGATGCACGTCTCTCACTGCATTCACCTGATATTATCCTACTAACTAAAACATGACTAAATCCAGATGTTACATGTTATTACTAAATATCAATATAAGAAGTATTACTACAATAAATTCATGATCTACATGCACGTCTCTCACTGTATTCACCTGATATTATCCCACTAAATGAAACATGACTAAAACCAGATGTTAAATGTTATTACTGAATATCAATATAAGAAGCACTTCCTCAATAAATTCATGATCTACATGCATGTCTCACTGCATTCATCTGATATTATCCTACTAACTGAAACATGACTAAAACCAGATGTTTCATGTTATTACTAAATAGCAATATAAGAAGCATTACTACAATAAATTCATGATCTACATGCACATCTCTCACTGCATTCACCTGATATTATCCTACTAACTGAAACATGACTAAAACCAGATGTTTCATGTTATTACTAAATAGCAATATAAGAAGCATTACTACAATAAATTCATGATCTACATGCACGTCTCTCACTGTATTCACCTGATATTATCCTACTAACTGAAACATGATTAAAACTAGATGTTACATGTTATTACTAAATATCAATATAGTACAGTGAAAGACGTGCATGTAGATCATGAATTTATTGTAGTAATGCTTCTTATATTTGTATTTAGTAATTACTATAATGAATTCATGATCTACATGCACGTCTCTCACTGCATCCACCTGATATTATCCTAATAACTGAAACATGACTAAAACCTGAAGTTACATGTTATTACTAAATATCAATATAAGAAGCATTACTACAATAAATTCATGATCTACATGCACGTCTCTCACTGTATTCACGTGATATTATCATACTAACTGAAACATGACTAAAACCAGATGTTACATGTTATTACTGAATATCAATATAAGAAGCATTACTACAATAAATTCATGATCTACATGCACGTCTCTCACTGCATTCACCTGATATTATCCTTCTAAATGAAACATGACTAAAACCAGATGTTACATCTTATTACTAAATATCAATATAAGAAGCATTACTAAAATAAATTCATGATCTACATGCACGTCTATCACTGCATTCACCTGATATTATCCTACTAACTGAAACATGACTAAAACCAGATGTTACATGTTATTACTAAATATCAATATAAGAAGCATTACTACAATAAATTCATGATCTACATGCACGTCTCTCACTGCATTCACCTGATATTATCCTACTAACTGAAACATGACTAAAACCAGATGTTACATGTTATTACTAAATATCCATATAAGAAGCATTACTACAATAAATTCATGATCTACATGCACGTCTCTCATTGCATTCACCTGATATTATCCTACTAACTGAAATATGACTAAATCCAGATGTTACATGTTATTACTAAATATCAATATAAGAAGCATTACTACAATAAATTCATGATCTACATGCACGTCTCTCACTACATTCACCTGACATTATCCTACTAACTGAAACATGACTAAAACCAGATGATGTTAAGTTGTCAATCTCGCCTTCATTTTTGCTTGATGGGTTCGGAGCCGATCCCTCGGCTCCGACTCGGCACTTGCTTTAGCTCGAGAACTCCTTTTACCAGCTCGAGGCAGCCCCATATCCCATGATGCAAGGCAGGAAGTACCCAGATCTCATTTGCCGCTTCGCTTGGGAGGTCTTCTCTTTACCAGCTCCTGGTAAGTTGTTCACATTTGTGATATTTAAGCCCCTTTTTTAGTTTAAACTAATTTTTGATAGTTTAATTTTAAAATTAACCTTTTTCTGACAGAAATCCCTGTCTCTTTTAATTTTTAGTCAGTCAATTTTCCCTATCCCATCCCCCCCCTGTTAAGGTGTGTGTGTTGGTGTTTTTTACTAAATACCTCTTGGTATTAATTTAATTTTTTGACTGGTGTGTGTGTCTGTTGTGTTTAGGCACCATGTCTAAGGAGAGGGTTTCAGGTTTTAAGAAGTGTGACTCGTGCTGTCAGAAGATGTCTCTGACAGACGGTCACACTTCTTGCCTGTACTGTTTGGGCCCTCTTCACCTGCAGGACTCCTGTGCTATTTGTCACTCCTTCAGCCAGAGAGTCCTGCAGGAGAGACGCAATAAGTTGATTCTCAGGGGTCTTCTTCGGAGGGCTCTCCGCCAAGTCGCCCCACAAAATCAACCAAAACTGCCAAAGCCCAGGCTTCTGTTCCTAAGCCTGTGGCCTCGGCCCGACCGTATAGAGTCGAGATCGCCCGCTGGAGCCGATTCTGATCCACAAAGCTTTCGCGCCGATGGCTATCGGTGCCGAATCTGCTTTTGACCACTGTGGTGTCGGCCCGATCGGCTCCGACACACTTGGCATCGGCATCGGTGTCGGCCCGATCGGCTCCGACACCCATGTGGCACAGGCATCGGTGTCGGCTCCGACACCGTTACCTTGTAGCTGTATCGGCTCGCTGGAGCCGATACATCGAGACGCTCTGCGGCTCCGAAATCGGTGCCGACAGGATCAGTAGTATCGGCCCGATGGCCCATTCCAGGAAGAGGTCGAGGTCTCCTTCCTTGGAGCCGATACTTTGCCCGGCCGCCTCTTCTATCGGAGCGGAGCCATCGGAGCCGATCTTCAAGGTCATCCAGGTTGTCAGATCATGACCTAGAGAGAGTGGTCAGTAGATTGCTCAAGTCACAGGTACTGGCCCAAATGCTACACAGTCCGTCTCAGCAGACGACTGTTGGTCCACACCGTTACTGTTCCTCCTTCGACTCTACCCCAGAGTTTGGAGTTGGAGTCTTCGGCATGGTTACTGCTACGGCTGGAGGACGGATACCTCCTTCTGTCCCTTCAGCCCCTACTCTTATCTCCTCTTCCTTAGAGGGATTCGTGGTCGGGCTTCCATGGTCTCCTCCGAGGGGTGAGTGGCATCGACCCTTGTCCGAGCCCGCTCTTCCCCTTGGAGCCTCGGCCTTGGTGAGCTCGGCTCCGACATCTGCCTCGGAGACTTCCTTCGGTGGCCCCTGGAGTTCCTAGCTCTTGAGCGGGTTCTCTCGGACCTGCCTGGGAGGGGAGCATTCGAGGTGATGAAGAGTGTACTGGCCACTGGTATCAGTCAGCAGTCTCTTCCCGTAGCTCCTCCCTCTATTGTACCTGTTGACATCTCTGCCACTTCTCTTGCTACAGGACCCAGAGATCCTCCGCCTCAGGTTTCCCCATTGGGAATTTCCCTCTTCCGAGGATTCTCCTGATGTTTCGGGAGATCCTCCTAGGAAGAGGACTTGTAAGAGGAAGCATGTAGACTCGCCTGAGTCTGTCACTTCGGATACTGACTTTGATGAGTCAGAGGGATCCCCTAGATCCTCTCTGAGGATGTCTCCTTCTCAGACATCCTAGAACTTCTGAAACAGAGGGGAAACTGGCCCACCAACAATCCCTCTGAGGATGAGTCAGTATACCTAGAGGCGTTTGGATCTCGGCCCTCCACCTCCTGGGTGTCTCCGCCTTTCGACCCCCTTATGCAGGTTATTGCACGAAAGGCGTGGACAGCTCCTGACTCTGTAGAGCCAGTCCCTAGGAGGCCTTCTAAATTTATCACTGCCCCTAGTGACAAACAATTCCTTACCAAAGGTGTCCCTGCTGATGCCATGGTGGTGGCTGCGGCCACCAAAAAGGAACTTGCAGATCCTTCCGTGACCGTCCATCCTCCTAATAAGGACTCTAGGACCATGGATAGGTACAAGCGGATGTTTTCCTCAGCGACCTTTGCTATGCGTTCGCTGAATTATCTTTGTCACTTCACCAGACTCCAGAGAGATATCCTGAAGGAGCTGGGAGAAGTAGTTCAGGATCCTACAGCTGCAGGGGCCCAAGAAAAGATTGCTTCGCAGCTAGGAACCCTAAATTCCATTGCTAACTCCTCCATGCGGCTAATATCTTATGCTGCGGATGGAGCAGTAGAGCCAAGAGGCACAGGTGTGGCTCTTAGACGCCAAGCCTGGATGCGGCTATGTGATTTTATGGATCCCTTTAAGGCCCTTCACAAATTCTCCCTTTGATGGGTCAGCTTTGTTTGGCCCTCAGGTGAAGGAGACCTTGACCAGGTGTGAGCAGGACGGCAAGACTCTTTCTGCTGTTGGAGTCCGTTTTCCACCCCTTCTAGGCCTTATCCCAAAGGACAGAAGGGTGGGAAGATGTGGTTCCAGAAATCCCAAGAAGTCACGCCGGATTCACGTGGTCAGTTTACCCCTAGAGGCAGAGGGGTAACAACAACAGACGCTCTAGAGGCAGAGGGGGTCCGAAGAACCAGGGCAACAGGGAGTCTCTTCCTGAGAAGCCCTTTCAGCATCCCTGAGGTGTTGCCCGGCTGTCCCTCCTTGGAGGCAGTCGGGAAGATTATCACTGTACCCAGAAGCCTGGCATTCCCTCACTCAAGACAGATGGGTACAGTCGATCATATCCAAGGGTTACATAATTCCTTTCGAGGAAAGTCCCTTCCCTCAAGTTCCCTTCCAGATGTTCCACCCGGTCTAAGGGACATTGCAGAGTTAGAAATCGCAAAACTACTGCAAAAAAGAGCCATTCAGCCAGTTACTATAGACCATTCAGAGCCCGGAATCTACTCAAGGTTCTTTTTGGTCCCCAAAAAGACGGGAGACTGGAGACCAATATTGGATCTCAGCAGACTCAACAAGTCTGTCAGGAAGACAAGATTCAATGGTCACTCTTCAGTCAATTCTGCCCTTCTTACAGAAGGACAACTGGATGTGCTCAATAGATCTTCAGGATGCGTACTATCACATCAAAATTCACAGACGCTCCAGGAGATTTCTCCGCTTTCGGCTGGGGTCCAGTCATTTCCAGTTCAGAGCCCTGCCCTTTGGTCTCACTACAGCCCCCAGATTGTTCACCAAATGCATGGCAGTGGTCACGGCTCACCTGAGACGTCAAGGATTCCAGGTGTTTCCGTATCTCGACGACTGGCTCCTGTCAGCCACCACCAGGCATCAGCTTATACAAGCCAGGGATTACACAATAGACCTTTGTTCTCATTTGGGCATCTCAGTCAACTTCGAAAAGTCATCCTTATCGCCCTGCCAGTCTATTACCTTCATAGGCGCAAACTTAAACACTGTTCGGATGTCAGCTACCCTTACAGAACAAAGAGTTTCAGACATTCAGACTCATGTCAGGATCATTCTGGCCAGCAAGAAGGTACAGGCCAGAATGGTTCTAAAGGTATTAGGTCTCATGGCTGCGGCCATTACTATTCTTCCCCTGGCTCGATTCTACATGCGCCTCCTTCAGTGGATGCTGTTCACACAGTGGTCATACCAGCAACTCCCAATGCGTCACCAGATTCTGGTGACACAAACATGCAAAGAACATCTTGCTTGGTGGATCACATCGTCTCAGGTTCACCAAGGCAGGTGCTTTGTACCTCCGTCCCCGATAGCCACTGTCACCACGGATGCCTCCCTGATCCGGTCTGTGGGTCATTATCAGGGCAGGTTGGTTCATGGGACGTGGCAACCGTTCGAGTACCATCTGCACATAAATGTCCTGGAGAGGAGAGCAGTGCTTTTAACGTTGCAAGCCCTCAACGACTTTCAACGACTAGGGACAATTGCAGTCCACACAGACAACATGTCTGTAGTTTGGTATATCAACAAACAGGGCGGAACCAAGTCCTACCCCTTGTGTCGAAGCTCAGACTTTGGCAATGGGCGATCTCCTCTCATCGGTTTCTGGTAGCAACGCATATCCCTGGGAAAACCAATATTATAGCGGACAGATTGAGCAGAGCTATTCTCATGCCTCACGAGTGGTCTCTCAAACAATCTATAGCGGAAGAGATTTTTCTGGAATGGGGTCGTCCATGTTGCGATCTTTTGCTACTCCGCAACACAGCAAATGTCGAGACTTCTTCAGCCATATACCTCTATCAGGCCATCTCCCCAGAGACGCTCTGACCCAGGTTTGGCCCCAGGGACTTCTTTATGCCTTCCCTCCATTTCCTCTGATCCCTCAGGTGATCCAGAAAGCTACCGCTTTGAGAGCCAAATTGATTCTCATTGCCCTTACTGGCCTCGACAAGTTTGGTTCCGTTCCTCCATCGTCACCTTTTGGTGCAGCCGTGGCATCTGGACCCAGTGCCAGATCTACTGATTCACCAATCCGGTCAGCTGCACCGGTCAATCCCTTCTCTCAACCTCACAGCATGGTTGCTCCACTTCCTTCCTTAGCCAGGCTTCCTTTGATCTCTAACCCAGTTAGAGATATCATAGTTGCTTCACTAAAATCCTCTACCAGGAGGATTTATACAAGCAAATGGAGACGTTTCTCTTATTGGGCCAAGGCCCAAAATATTGATCCTTTTACTGCCCCTGTCCAGGCAGTTCTGGACTTCTTAGCAGAGATTTTTCATGCAGGCTCCTCTTCCTCAACAGTCAGAGTTCAGTTGGCTGCTATTTCTAATTTTCATGTCGGGATAGCAGATCATAATATTATGTCCCATAGGCTCTGCAGGGCCTTCTTGAAAGGAATTTTCCTACTAAAGCCTCCAATCAGGAATCCTCCTCCTCAGTGGGATCTAAATTTAGTGCTGACATCCTTGATTCTTCCCCTTCGAGCCAGCTGTTTCTTGTTCCCTGAAATATCTTTCTTGGAAAACTTTATTCCTAGTGGCTATTACATCTGCCAGGAGGGTGTCTGAACTTCATGCTCTTTCGGTTCGACCCCGCTATTTGATGTTTCACAAGGAGAGAGTATCTTTGAGAACGACTCCATCATTTTTACCTAAGGTCGCTTCAAAAATAATCTGAATCAATCCATTGATCTCCGGTATTTTTCCTAACTATTCAGATAGAGCTGAACAAAAGCTACATTATCTTGACGTCCACCGTCAGCTCAGATATTATTTGGACAGAACAAAAATTTAGAAAATCTGATCAACTTTTGTCTCCTATGCGGATAATAAAAAGGCCTACCTGTTTCTAAAGTGACTTTGTCCAGATGGCTTTCTTCGTCATCACTGAAATTTATACGATCAGGGGAAAACAGCTGTGCTCAAAACCTAAAGCACATTCAACTAGGAGTTTAGCTACTTCTACAGCTTTTCAAGCTAGACTACCTTTGGACACTATTTGTGCAGCGCCACTTGGGCCACTCCTCACACTTTTGTTTCCCATTACAAATTGGACTTGGCCTCCAGGGACAGAGCCAGTTTTGGCTCTACAGTCCTCAAGAGTTTGTTCCATTGAGCCACCCAGGATAGAGGTGCTAGGACGCGGTCCCATCAAGCAAGAATGGCGAGATTGACAACTTAACATTAAGAAGTTATGTACCTACCATAACGCTCCATGTTAGTTGTCTTCTCGCCTTCTTTCTTGCGACCCTCCCTCCTTCCCCCTGGCCTGGACAGACCTTGTTTAAGAAACTGTTATGCTAAAGACCATTCAGACCTGGTCCTTTTTCCATCTGTAAGTTTCTTCTTCCTTTGGGAAGTATGTTATGCTTGGTGTTATTGCCCTTTTGTCAACAAACGAGATCTGGGTACTTCCTGCCTTGCATCATGGGATATGGGGCTGCCTCGAGCTGGTAAAAGGAGTTCTCGAGCTAAAGCAAGTGCCGAGTCGGAGCCGAGGGATCGGCTCCGAACCCATCAAGCAAGAAAGAAGGCGAGAGAAGACAACTAACATGGAACGTTATGGTAGGTACATAACTTCTTATTACATGTTATTACTAAATATCAATATAGGAAGCATTACTACAATAAATTCATGATCCACATGCACATCCCTCACTGCATTCACCTGATATTATCCTACTAACTGAAACATGACTAAAACCAGATGTTAAATGTTATTACTGAATATCAATATAAGAAGCATTACTACAATAAATTCATGATCTGCATGCACGTCTCTCACTGTATTCACCTGACATTATCCTACTAACTGAAACATGACTATAACCAGATGTTACATGTTATTACTAAATATCAATAAAAGAAGCATTACTACATTAAATTCATGACCTATGTGCACATCTCTCACTGTATTCACCTGATATTATCCTACTAACTGAAACATGACTAAAATCAGATGTTACATGTTAATGCTAAATATCAATATAAGAAGCATTTCCTCAATAAATTCATGATTTACATGCACGTCTCTCACTGTATTCACCTGATATTATCCTAATAACTGAAACATGACTAAAACTAGATGTTACATGTTATTACTAAATATCAATATAATACAGTGAAAGACGTGCATGTAGATCATGAATTTATTGTAGTAATGCTTCTTATATTTGCATTTAGTAATTACTAAAATGAATTCATGATCTTCATGCACGTCTCTCACTGCATTCACCTGATATTATCCTACTAACTGAAACATGACTAAAACCAGATGTTACATGTTATTACTAAATATCAATATAAGAAGCATTACTACAATAAATTCATGATCTACATGCATGTCTATCACCGTATTCACCTGATATTATCCTACTAACTGAAACATGACTACAGCCAGATGTTACATGTTATTACTTAATATCAATATAAGAAGCATTACTACAATAAATTCATGATCTACATGCATGTCTCTCACTGCATTCACCTGATATTATCCTACTAACTGAAACATGACTAAAACCAGATGTTACATCTTATTACTAAATATCAATATAAGAAGCATTACTACAATAAATTTATGATCAAGATGCACGTCTCTCACTGCATTCACCTGATATTATCCTACTAACTAAAACATGACTAAATCCAGATGTTACATGTTATTACTAAATATCAATATAAGAAGTATTACTACAATAAATTCATGATCTACATGCACGTCTCTCACTGTATTCACCTGATATTATCCCACTAAATGAAACATGACTAAAACCAGATGTTAAATGTTATTACTGAATATCAATATAAGAAGCATTTCCTCAATAAATTCATGATCTACATGCATGTCTCACTGCATTCATCTGATATTATCCTACTAACTGAAACATGACTAAAACCAGATGTTTCATGTTATTACTAAATAGCAATATAAGAAGCATTACTACAATAAATTCATGATTTACATGCACGTCTCTCACTGTATTCACCTGATATTATCCTACTAACTGAAACATGACTAAAACTAGATGTTACATGTTATTACTAAATATCAATATAAGAAGCATTACTACAATAAATTCATGATCTACATGCACGTCTCTCACTGCATTCAGCTATTATCCTACTAACTGAAACATGACTAAAACCAGATGTTACATGTTATTACTAAATATCAATATAAGAAGCATTACTACAATAAATTCATGATCTACATGCACGTCTCTCACTGCATTCACCTGATATTATCCTACTAACTGAAACATGACTAAAACCAGATGTTACATGTTATTACTAAATATCAATATAAGAAGCATTACTACAATAAATTCATGATCTACATGCACGTCTCTCACTGCATTCACCTGATATTATCCTACTAACTGAAACATGACTAAAACCAGATGTTACATGTTATTACTAAATATCAATATAAGAAGCATTACTACAATAAATTCATGATCTACATGCACGTCTCTCACTGCATTCACCTGATATTATCCTACTAACTGAAACATGACTAAAACCAGATGTTACATGTTATTACTAAATATCAATATAAGAAGCATTACTACAATAAATTCATGATCTACATGCACGTCTCTCACTGCATTCACCTGATATTATCCTACTAACTGAAACATGACTAAAACCAGATGTTACATGTTATTACTAAATATCAATATAAGAAGCATTACTACAATAAATTCATGATCTACATGCACGTCTCTCACTGCATTCACCTGATATTATCCTACTAACTGAAACATGACTAAAACCAGATGTTACATGTTATTACTAAATATCAATATAAGAAGCATTACTACAATAAATTCATGATCTACATGCACGTCTCTCACTGCATTCACCTGATATTATCCTACTAACTGAAACATGACTAAAACCAGATGTTACATGTTATTACTAAATATCAATATAAGAAGCATTACTACAATAAATTCATGATCTACATGCACGTCTCTCACTGCATTCACCTGATATTATCCTACTAACTGAAACATGACTAAAACCAGATGTTACATGTTATTACTAAATATCAATATAAGAAGCATTACTACAATAAATTCATGATCTACATGCACGTCTCTCACTGTATTCACCTGATATTATCCTACTAACTGAAACATGACTAAAACCAGATGTTACATGTTATTACTAAATATCAATATAAGAAGCATTACTACAATAAATTCATGATCTACATGCACGTCTCTCACTGTATTCACCTGATATTATCCTACTAACTGAAACATGACTAAAACCAGATGTTACATGTTATTACTAAATATCAATATAAGAAGCATTACTAAAATAAATTCATGATCTACATGCATGTCTCTCACTGCATTCACCTGATTTTATCCTACTAACTGAAACTTGACTAAAACCAGATGTTACATGTTATTACTAAATATAAATATAAGAAGCATTACTACAATAAATTCATGATCTCCATGCATGTCTCTCACTGTATTCACCTGATTTTATCCTACTAACTGAAACATGACTAAAACCAGATGTTACATGTTATTACTAAATATCAATATAAGAAGCATTACTACAATAAATTCATGATCTACATGCACGTCTCTCACTGCATTCACCTGATATTATCCTACTAACTGAAACATGACTAAAACCAGATGTTACATGTTATTACTAAATATCAATATAAGAAGCATTACTACAATAAATTCATGATCTACATGCATGTCTCTCACTGCATTCACCTGATATTATCCTACTAACTGAAACATGACTAAAACCAGATGTTACATGTTATTACTAAATATCAATATAAGAAGCATTACTACAATAAATTCATGATCTACATGCACGTCTCTCACTGCATTCACCTGATATTATCCTACTAACTGAAACATGACTAAAACCAGATGTTACATGTTATTACTAAATATCAATATAAGAAGCATTACTACAATAAATTCATGATCTACATGCACGTCTCTCACTGCATTCACCTGATATTATCCTACTAACTGAAACATGACTAAAACCAGATGTTACATGTTATTACTAAATATCAATATAAGAAGCATTACTACAATAAATTCATGATCTACATGCACGTCTCTCACTGCATTCACCTGATATTATCCTACTAACTGAAACATGACTAAAACCAGATGTTACATGTTATTACTAAATATCAATATAAGAAGCATTACTACAATAAATTCATGATCTACATGCACGTCTCTCACTGCATTCACCTGATATTATCCTACTAACTGAAACATGACTAAAACCAGATGTTACATGTTATTACTAAATATCAATATAAGAAGCATTACTACAATAAATTCATGATCTACATGCACGTCTCTCACTGCATTCACCTGATATTATCCTACTAACTGAAACATGACTAAAACCAGATGTTACATGTTATTACTAAATATCAATATAAGAAGCATTACTACAATAAATTCATGATCTACATGCACGTCTCTCACTGCATTCACCTGATATTATCCTACTAACTGAAACATGACTAAAACCAGATGTTACATGTTATTACTAAATATCAATATAAGAAGCATTACTACAATAAATTCATGATCTACATGCACGTCTCTCACTGCATTCACCTGATATTATCCTACTAACTGAAACATGACTAAAACCAGATGTTACATGTTATTACTAAATATCAATATAAGAAGCATTACTACAATAAATTCATGATCTACATGCACGTCTCTCACTGCATTCACCTGATATTATCCTACTAACTGAAACATGACTAAAACCAGATGTTACATGTTATTACTAAATATCAATATAAGAAGCATTACTACAATAAATTCATGATCTACATGCACGTCTCTCACTGCATTCACCTGATATTATCCTACTAACTGAAACATGACTAAAACCAGATGTTACATGTTATTACTAAATATCAATATAAGAAGCATTACTACAATAAATTCATGATCTACATGCACGTCTCTCACTGCATTCACCTGATATTATCCTACTAACTGAAACATGACTAAAACCAGATGTTACATGTTATTACTAAATATCAATATAAGAAGCATTACTACAATAAATTCATGATCTACATGCACGTCTCTCACTGCATTCACCTGATATTATCCTACTAACTGAAACATGACTAAAACCAGATGTTACATGTTATTACTAAATATCAATATAAGAAGCATTACTACAATAAATTCATGATCTACATGCACGTCTCTCACTGCATTCACCTGATATTATCCTACTAACTGAAACATGACTAAAACCAGATGTTACATGTTATTACTAAATATCAATATAAGAAGCATTACTACAATAAATTCATGATCTACATGCACGTCTCTCACTGCATTCACCTGATATTATCCTACTAACTGAAACATGACTAAAACCAGATGTTACATGTTATTACTAAATATCAATATAAGAAGCATTACTACAATAAATTCATGATCTACATGCACGTCTCTCACTGCATTCACCTGATATTATCCTACTAACTGAAACATGACTAAAACCAGATGTTACATGTTATTACTAAATATCAATATAAGAAGCATTACTACAATAAATTCATGATCTACATGCACGTCTCTCACTGCATTCACCTGATATTATCCTACTAACTGAAACATGACTAAAACCAGATGTTACATGTTATTACTAAATATCAATATAAGAAGCATTACTACAATAAATTCATGATCTACATGCACGTCTCTCACTGCATTCACCTGATATTATCCTACTAACTGAAACATGACTAAAACCAGATGTTACATGTTATTACTAAATATCAATATAAGAAGCATTACTACAATAAATTCATGATCTACATGCACGTCTCTCACTGCATTCACCTGATATTATCCTACTAACTGAAACATGACTAAAACCAGATGTTACATGTTATTACTAAATATCAATATAAGAAGCATTACTACAATAAATTCATGATCTACATGCACGTCTCTCACTGCATTCACCTGATATTATCCTACTAACTGAAACATGACTAAAACCAGATGTTACATGTTATTACTAAATATCAATATAAGAAGCATTACTACAATAAATTCATGATCTACATGCACGTCTCTCACTGCATTCACCTGATATTATCCTACTAACTGAAACATGACTAAAACCAGATGTTACATGTTATTACTAAATATCAATATAAGAAGCATTACTACAATAAATTCATGATCTACATGCACGTCTCTCACTGCATTCACCTGATATTATCCTACTAACTGAAACATGACTAAAACCAGATGTTACATGTTATTACTAAATATCAATATAAGAAGCATTACTACAATAAATTCATGATCTACATGCACGTCTCTCACTGCATTCACCTGATATTATCCTACTAACTGAAACATGACTAAAACCAGATGTTACATGTTATTACTAAATATCAATATAAGAAGCATTACTACAATAAATTCATGATCTACATGCACGTCTCTCACTGCATTCACCTGATATTATCCTACTAACTGAAACATGACTAAAACCAGATGTTACATGTTATTACTAAATATCAATATAAGAAGCATTACTACAATAAATTCATGATCTACATGCACGTCTCTCACTGCATTCACCTGATATTATCCTACTAACTGAAACATGACTAAAACCAGATGTTACATGTTATTACTAAATATCAATATAAGAAGCATTACTACAATAAATTCATGATCTACATGCACGTCTCTCACTGTATTCACCTGATATTATCCTACTAACTGAAACATGACTAAAACCAGATGTTACATGTTATTACTAAATATCAATATAAGAAGCATTACTAAAATAAATTCATGATCTACATGCACGTCTCTCACTGCATTCACCTGATATTATCCTACTAACTGAAACATGACTAAAACCAGATGTTACATGTTATTACTAAATATCAATATAAGAAGCATTACTACAATAAATTCATGATCTACATGCACGTCTCTCACTGTATTCACCTGATATTATCCTACTAACTGAAACATGACTAAAACCAGATGTTACATGTTATTACTAAATATCAATATAAGAAGCATTACTGCAATAAATTCATGATCTACATGCAACTCTCTCACTGCATTCACCTGATATTATCCTACTAACTGAAACATGACTTAAACCAGATGTTACATGTTATTACTAAATATCAATATAAGAAGCATTACTACAATAAATTAATGATCTACATGCACGTCTCTCACTGCAATCAGCTATTATCCTACTAACTGAAACATGACTAAAACCAGATGTTACATGTTATTACTAAATATCAATATAAGAAACATTACTAAAATAAATTCATGATCTACATGCACGTCTCTCACTGCATTCACCTGATATTATCCTACTAACTGAAACATGACTAAATTCAGATGTTACATGTTATTACTAAATATCAATATAAGAAGCATTACTACAATAAATTCATGATCTACATGCACGTCTCTCACTGCATTCACCTGATATTATCCTACTAACTGAAACATGACTAAAACCAGATGTTACATGTTATTACTAAATATCAATATAAGAAGCATTACTACAATAAATTCATGATCTACATGCACGTCTCTCACTGCATTCACCTGATATTATCCTACTAACTGAAACATGACTAAAACCAGATGTTACATGTTATTACTAAATATCAATATAAGAAGCATTACTACAATAAATTCATGATCTACATGCACGTCTCTCACTGCATTCACCTGATATTATCCTACTAACTGAAACATGACTAAAACCAGATGTTACATGTTATTACTAAATATCAATATAAGAAGCATTACTACAATAAATTCATGATCTACATGCACGTCTCTCACTGCATTCACCTGATATTATCCTACTAACTGAAACATGACTAAAACCAGATGTTACATGTTATTACTAAATATCAATATAAGAAGCATTACTACAATAAATTCATGATCTACATGCACGTCTCTCACTGCATTCACCTGATATTATCCTACTAACTGAAACATGACTAAAACCAGATGTTACATGTTATTACTAAATATCAATATAAGAAGCATTACTACAATAAATTCATGATCTACATGCACGTCTCTCACTGCATTCACCTGATATTATCCTACTAACTGAAACATGACTAAAACCAGATGTTACATGTTATTACTAAATATCAATATAAGAAGCATTACTACAATAAATTCATGATCTACATGCACGTCTCTCACTGCATTCACCTGATATTATCCTACTAACTGAAACATGACTAAAACCAGATGTTACATGTTATTACTAAATATCAATATAAGAAGCATTACTACAATAAATTCATGATCTACATGCACGTCTCTCACTGCATTCACCTGATATTATCCTACTAACTGAAACATGACTAAAACCAGATGTTACATGTTATTACTAAATATCAATATAAGAAGCATTACTACAATAAATTCATGATCTACATGCACGTCTCTCACTGCATTCACCTGATATTATCCTACTAACTGAAACATGACTAAAACCAGATGTTACATGTTATTACTAAATATCAATATAAGAAGCATTACTACAATAAATTCATGATCTACATGCACGTCTCTCACTGCATTCACCTGATATTATCCTACTAACTGAAACATGACTAAAACCAGATGTTACATGTTATTACTAAATATCAATATAAGAAGCATTACTACAATAAATTCATGATCTACATGCACGTCTCTCACTGCATTCACCTGATATTATCCTACTAACTGAAACATGACTAAAACCAGATGTTACATGTTATTACTAAATATCAATATAAGAAGCATTACTACAATAAATTCATGATCTACATGCACGTCTCTCACTGCATTCACCTGATATTATCCTACTAACTGAAACATGACTAAAACCAGATGTTACATGTTATTACTAAATATCAATATAAGAAGCATTACTACAATAAATTCATGATCTACATGCACGTCTCTCACTGCATTCACCTGATATTATCCTACTAACTGAAACATGACTAAAACCAGATGTTACATGTTATTACTAAATATCAATATAAGAAGCATTACTACAATAAATTCATGATCTACATGCACGTCTCTCACTGCATTCACCTGATATTATCCTACTAACTGAAACATGACTAAAACCAGATGTTACATGTTATTACTAAATATCAATATAAGAAGCATTACTACAATAAATTCATGATCTACATGCACGTCTCTCACTGCATTCACCTGATATTATCCTACTAACTGAAACATGACTAAAACCAGATGTTACATGTTATTACTAAATATCAATATAAGAAGCATTACTACAATAAATTCATGATCTACATGCACGTCTCTCACTGCATTCACCTGATATTATCCTACTAACTGAAACATGACTAAAACCAGATGTTACATGTTATTACTAAATATCAATATAAGAAGCATTACTACAATAAATTCATGATCTACATGCACGTCTCTCACTGCATTCACCTGATATTATCCTACTAACTGAAACATGACTAAAACCAGATGTTACATGTTATTACTAAATATCAATATAAGAAGCATTACTACAATAAATTCATGATCTACATGCACGTCTCTCACTGCATTCACCTGATATTATCCTACTAACTGAAACATGACTAAAACCAGATGTTACATGTTATTACTAAATATCAATATAAGAAGCATTACTACAATAAATTCATGATCTACATGCACGTCTCTCACTGCATTCACCTGATATTATCCTACTAACTGAAACATGACTAAAACCAGATGTTACATGTTATTACTAAATATCAATATAAGAAGCATTACTACAATAAATTCATGATCTACATGCACGTCTCTCACTGCATTCACCTGATATTATCCTACTAACTGAAACATGACTAAAACCAGATGTTACATGTTATTACTAAATATCAATATAAGAAGCATTACTACAATAAATTCATGATCTACATGCACGTCTCTCACTGCATTCACCTGATATTATCCTACTAACTGAAACATGACTAAAACCAGATGTTACATGTTATTACTAAATATCAATATAAGAAGCATTACTACAATAAATTCATGATCTACATGCACGTCTCTCACTGCATTCACCTGATATTATCCTACTAACTGAAACATGACTAAAACCAGATGTTACATGTTATTACTAAATATCAATATAAGAAGCATTACTACAATAAATTCATGATCTACATGCACGTCTCTCACTGCATTCACCTGATATTATCCTACTAACTGAAACATGACTAAAACCAGATGTTACATGTTATTACTAAATATCAATATAAGAAGCATTACTACAATAAATTCATGATCTACATGCACGTCTCTCACTGCATTCACCTGATATTATCCTACTAACTGAAACATGACTAAAACCAGATGTTACATGTTATTACTAAATATCAATATAAGAAGCATTACTACAATAAATTCATGATCTACATGCACGTCTCTCACTGCATTCACCTGATATTATCCTACTAACTGAAACATGACTAAAACCAGATGTTACATGTTATTACTAAATATCAATATAAGAAGCATTACTACAATAAATTCATGATCTACATGCACGTCTCTCACTGCATTCACCTGATATTATCCTACTAACTGAAACATGACTAAAACCAGATGTTACATGTTATTACTAAATATCAATATAAGAAGCATTACTACAATAAATTCATGATCTACATGCACGTCTCTCACTGCATTCACCTGATATTATCCTACTAACTGAAACATGACTAAAACCAGATGTTACATGTTATTACTAAATATCAATATAAGAAGCATTACTACAATAAATTCATGATCTACATGCACGTCTCTCACTGCATTCACCTGATATTATCCTACTAACTGAAACATGACTAAAACCAGATGTTACATGTTATTACTAAATATCAATATAAGAAGCATTACTAAAATAAATTCATGATCTACATGCATGTCTCTCACTGCATTCACCTGATATTATCCTACTAACTGAAACATGACTAAAACCAGATGTTACATGTTATTACTAAATATCAATATAAGAAGCATTACTACAATAAATTCATGATCTACATGCACGTCTCTCACTGCATTCACCTATTATCCTACTAACTGAAACATGACTAAAACCAGATGTTACATGTTATTACTAAATATCAACATAAGAAGCATTACTACAATAAATTCATGATAATCTACATGCACTTCTCTCACTGCATTCACCTGATATTATCCTACTAACTGAAACATGACTAAAACCAGATGTTACATGTTATTACTAAATATCAATATAAGAAGCATTACTAAAATAAATTCATGATCTACATGCACGTCTCTCTCTGCATTCACCTGATATTATCCTACTAACTGAAACATGACTAAAACCAGATGTTACATGTTATTACTAAATATCAATATAAGAAGCATTACTACAATAAATTCATGATCTACATGCACGTCTCTCACTGCATTCACCTGATATTATCCTACTAACTGAAACATGACTAAAACCAGATGTTACATGTTATTACTAAATATCAATATAAGAAGCATTACTACAATAAATTCATGATCTACATGCACGTCTCTCACTGCATTCACCTGATATTATCCTACTAACTGAAACATGACTAAAACCAGATGTTACATGTTATTACTAAATATCAATATAAGAAGCATTACTACAATAAATTCATGATCTACATGCACGTCTCTCACTGCATTCACCTGATATTATCCTACTAACTGAAACATGACTAAAACCAGATGTTACATGTTATTACTAAATATCAATATAAGAAGCATTACTACAATAAATTCATGATCTACATGCACGTCTCTCACTGCATTCACCTGATATTATCCTACTAACTGAAACATGACTAAAACCAGATGTTACATGTTATTACTAAATATCAATATAAGAAGCATTACTACAATAAATTCATGATCTACATGCACGTCTCTCACTGCATTCACCTGATATTATCCTACTAACTGAAACATGACTAAAACCAGATGTTACATGTTATTACTAAATATCAATATAAGAAGCATTACTACAATAAATTCATGATCTACATGCACGTCTCTCACTGCATTCACCTATTATCCTACTAACTGAAACATGACTAAAACCAGATGAAAACCAGATGTTACATGTTATTACTAAATATCAATATAAGAAGCATTACTACAATAAATTCATGATCTACATGCACGTCTCTCACTGCATTCACCTGATATTATCCTACTAACTGAAACATGACTAAAACCAGATGTTACATGTTATTACTAAATATCAATATAAGAAGCATTACTAAAATAAATTCATGATCTACATGCACGTCTCTCACTGCATTCACCTGATATTATCCTACTAACTGAAACATGACTAAAACCAGATGTTACATGTTATTACTAAATATCAATATAAGAAGCATTACTACAATAAATTCATGATCTACATGCACGTCTCTCACTGCATTCACCTGATATTATCCTACTAACTGAAACATGACTAAAACCAGATGTTACATGTTATTACTAAATATCAATATAAGAAGCATTACTACAATAAATTCATGATCTACATGCACGTCTCTCACTGCATTCACCTGATATTATCCTACTAACTGAAACATGACTAAAACCAGATGTTACATGTTATTACTAAATATCAATATAAGAAGCATTACTACAATAAATTCATGATCTACATGCACGTCTCTCACTGTATTCACCTGATATTATCCTACTAACTGAAACATGACTAAAACCAGATGTTACATGTTATTACTAAATATCAATATAAGAAGCATTACTACAATAAATTCATGATCTACATGCACGTCTCTCACTGCATTCACCTGATATTATCCTACTAACTGAAACATGACTAAAACCAGATGTTACATGTTATTACTAAATATCAATATAAGAAGCATTACTACAATAAATTCATGATCTACATGCACGTCTCTCACTGCATTCACCTGATATTATCCTACTAACTGAAACATGACTAAAACCAGATGTTACATGTTATTACTAAATATCAATATAAGAAGCATTACTACAATAAATTCATGATCTACATGCACGTCTCTCACTGCATTCACCTGATATTATCCTACTAACTGAAACATGACTAAAACCAGATGTTACATGTTATTACTAAATATCAATATAAGAAGCATTACTAAAATAAATTCATGATCTACATGCACGTCTCTCACTACTTTCACCTGATATTATCCTACTAACTGAAACATGACTAAAACCAGATGTTACATGTTATTACTAAATATCAATATAAGAAGCATTACTACAATAAATTCATGATCTACATGCACATCTCTCACTGCATTCACCTGATATTATCCTACTAACTGAAACATGACTAAAACTAGATGTTACATGTTATTACTAAATATCAATATAAGAAGCATTACTACAGTAAATTCATGATCTACATGCACGTCTCTCACTGCATTCAACTGATATTATCCTACTAACTGAAACATGACTAAAACCAGATGTTACATGTTATTACTAAATATCAATATAAGAAGCATTACTACAATAAATTCATGATCTACATGCACGTCTCTCACTGCATTCACCTGATATTATCCTACTAACTGAAACATGACTAAAACCAGATGTTACATGTTATTACTAAATATCAATATAAGAAGCATTACTACAATAAATTCATGATCTACATGCATGTCTCTCACTGCATTCACCTGATATTATCCTACTAACTGAAACATGACTAAAACCAGATGTTACATGTTATTACTAAATATCAATATAAGAAGCATTACTACAATAAATTCATGATCTACATGCACGTCTCTCACTGCATTCACCTGATATTATCCTACTAACTGAAACATGACTAAAACCAGATGTTACATGTTATTACTAAATATCAATATAAGAAGCATTACTACAATAAATTCATGATCTACATGCACGTCTCTCACTGCATTCACCTGATATTATCCTACTAACTGAAACATGACTAAAACCAGATGTTACATGTTATTACTAAATATCAATATAAGAAGCATTACTACAATAAATTCATGATCTACATGCACGTCTCTCACTGCATTCACCTGATATTATCCTACTAACTGAAACATGACTAAAACCAGATGTTACATGTTATTACTAAATATCAATATAAGAAGCATTACTACAATAAATTCATTATCTACATGCATGTCTCTCACTGCATTCACCTGATATTATCCTACTAACTGAAACATGACTAAAACCAGATGTTACATGTTATTACTAAATATCAATATAAGAAGCATTACTGCAATAAATTCATGATCTACATGCACGTCTCTCACTGCATTCACCTGATATTATCCAACTAACTGAAACATGACTAAAACCAGATGTTAAATGTTATTACTAAATGTCAATATAAGAAGCATTACTGCAATAAATTCATGATCTACATGCACGTCTCTCACTGCATTCACCTGATATTATCCTACTAAGTGAAACATGACTAAAACCAGATGTTACATGTTATTACTAAATATCAATATAAGAAATATTACTAAAATAAATTCATGATCTACATGTTTGTTTCTCACTGTATTCACCTGATATTATCCTACTAACTGAAACATGACTAAAACCAGATGTTATATGTTATTACTAAATATCAATATAAGAAGCATTATTACAATAAATTCATGATCTACATGCACGTCTCTCACTTTATTCACCTGATATTATCCTACTAACTGAAACATCACTAAAACTAGATGTACCATGTTATTACTAAATATCAATATAAGAAGCATACAATATACGAAGCATATAATAAATTCATGATCTACATGCACGTCTCTCATTGCATTCACCTGATATTATCCTACTAACTGAAACATGACTACAACCAGATGTTACATGTTATTACTAAATATCAATATAAGAAGCATAACTACAATAAATTCATGATCTACATGCACGTCTCTCACTGCATTCACCTGATATTATCCTACTAACTGAAACATGACTAAAACCAGATGTTACATGTTATTGCTAAATATCAATATAAGAAGCATTACTACAATAAATTCATGATCTACATGCTCGTCTCTCACTGCATGCACCTGATATTATCCTAACTGAAACATGACTAATACCAGATGTTACATGTTATTACTAAATATCAATATAAGAAGCATTACTACAATAAATTCATGATCTATATGCACGTCTCTCACTGTATTCACCTGATATTATCCTACTAACTGAAACATGACTAAAACCAGATGTTACATGTTATTACTAAATATCAATATAAGAAACATTACTACAATAAATTCATGATCTACATGCACGTCTCTCACTGCATTCACCTATTATCCTACTAACTGAAACATGACTAAAACCAGATGTTACATGTTATTACTAAATATCAACATAAGAAGCATTACTACAATAAATTCATGATCTACATGCACGTCTCTCACTGTATTCACCTGATATTATCCTACTAACTGAAACATGACTAAAACCAGATGTTACTTGTTATTACTAAATATCAATATAAGCAGCATTACTACAATAAATTCATGATCTACATGCACGTCTCTCACTGTATTCACCTGATATTATCCTACTAACTGAAACATGACTAAAACCAGATGTTACATGTTATTACTAAATATCAATATAAGAAGCATTACTGCAATAAATTCCTGATCTACATGCAACTCTCTCACTGCATTCACCTGATATTATCCTACTAACTGAAACATGACTAAAACCAGATGTTACATGTTATTACTAAATATCAATATAAGAAGCATTACTACAATAAATTCATGATCTACATGTACGTCTCTCATTGCATTCATCTGATATTATCATATTAACTAAAACATGACTAAAACCAGATGTTACATGTTATTACTAAATATCAATATAAGAAGCATTACTACAATAAATCCATGATCTACATGCACGTCTCTCACTGCATTCACCTATTATCCTAACTGAAACATGACTAATACCAGATGTTACATGTTATTACTAAATATCAATATAAGAAGCATTACTACAATAAATTCATGATCTACATGAACATCTCTCACTGCATTCACCTTATGTTATCCTACTAACTGAAACATGACTAAAACCAGATGTTACATGTTATTACTAAATATCAATATAAGAAGCATTACTGCAATAAATTCATGATCTACATGCATCTCTTACTGCATTCACCTGATATTATCCTACTAACTGAAACATGACTAAAACCAGATGTTACATGTTATTACTATATATCAATATAAGAAGCATTACTACAATAAATTCATGATCTACATGCACGTCTCTCACTGTATTCACCTGATATTATCCTACTAACTGAAACATGACTAAAACCAGATGTTACATGTTATTACTAAATATCAATATAAGAAGCATTACTACAATAAATTCATGATCTACATGCACGTCTGTCACTGTATTATCCTACTAACTGAAACATGACTAAAACCAGATGTTACATGTTATTACTAAATATCAATATAAGAAGCATTACTACAATAAATTCATGATCTACATGCACGTCTCTCACTGCATTCACCTGATATTATTCTACTAACTGAAACATGACTAAAATCAGATGTTACATGTTATTACTAAATATCAATATAAGAAGCATTACTACAATAAATTCATGATCTACATGCACGTCTCTCACTGCATTCACCTGATATTATCCTACTAACTGAAACTTGACTAAAACCAGATGTTACATGTTATTACTAAATATCAATATAAAAAGCATTACTACAATAAATTCGTGATCTACATGCACTCACTGCTTTCACCTGATATTATCCTACTAACTGAAACATGACTAAAACCAGATGTTATATGTTATTACTAAATTTCAATATAAGAAGCATCACTACAATAAATTCATGATCTACATGCACGTCTCTCACTGCATTCACCTGATATCCTACTAACTGAAACATGACTAAAACCAGATGTTACATGTTATTACTAAATATCAATATAAGAAGCATTACTACAATAAATTCATTATCTACATGCATGTCTCTCACTGCATTCACCTGATATTATCCTGAGACATGACTAAAACCAGATGTTACATATTATTACTAAATATCAATATAAGAAGCATTACTGCAATAAATTCATGATCTACATGCACGTCTCTCACTGCATTCACCTGATATTATCCAACTAACTGAAACATGACTAAAACCAGATGTTACATGTTATTACTAAATGTCAATATAAGAAATATTACTAAAATAAATTCATGATCTACATGTTTGTTTCTCACTGTATTCACCTGACATTAACCTACTAACTGAAACATGACTAAAACCAGATGTTATATGTTATTACTAAATATCAATATAAGAAGCATTATTACAATAAATTCATGATCTACATGCACGTCTCTCACTTTATTCACCTGATATTATCCTACTAACTGAAACATCACTAAAACCAGATGTACCATGTTATTACTAAATATCAATATAAGAAGCATACAATATACGAAGCATATAATAAATTCATGATCTACATGCACGTCTCTCACTGCATTCACCTGATATTATCCTACTAACTGAAACATGACTACAACCAGATGTTACATGTTATTACTAAATATCAATATAAGAAGCATAACTACAATAAATTCATGATCTACATGCACGTCTCTCACTGCATTCACCTGATATTATCCTACTAACTAAAACATGACTAAAACCAGATATTACATGTTATTGCTAAATATCAGTATAAGAAGCATTACTGCAATAAATTCATGGTCTACATGCAAGTCTCTCACTGCATTCATCTGATATTATCATATTAACTAAAACATGACTAAAACCAGATGTTACATGTTATTACTAAATATCAATATAAGAAGCATTACTACAATAAATCCATGATCTACATGCACGTCTCTCACTGCATTCACCTATTATCCTAACTGAAACATGACTAATACCAGATGTTACATGTTATTACTAAATATCAATATAAGAAGCATTACTACAATAAATTCATGATCTACATGCACATCTCTCACTGCATTCACCTTATGTTATCCTACTAACTGAAACATGACTAAAACCAGATGTTACATGTTATTACTAAATATCAATATAAGAAGCATTACTGCAATAAATTCATGATCTACATGCACATCTCTCACTGCATTCACCTGATATTATCCTACTAACTGAAACATGACTAAAACCAGATGTTACATGTTATTACTATATATCAATATAAGAAGCAGTACTACAATAAATTCATGATCTACATGCACGTCTCTCACTGTATTCACCTGATATTATCCTACTAACTGAAACATGACTAAAACCAGATGTTACATGTTATTACTAAATATCAATATAAGAAGCATTACTACAATAAATTCATGATCTACATGCATGTCTCTCACTTTATTCACCTGATATTATCCTACTAACTGAAACATCACTAAAACCAGATGTACCATGTTATTACTAAATATCAATATAAGAAGCATACAATATACGAAGCATATAATAAATTCATGATCTACATGCACGTCTCTCACTGCATTCACCTGATATTATCCTACTAACTGAAACATGACTACAACCAGATGTTACGTGTTATTACTAAATATCAATATAAGAAGCATAACTACAATAAATTCATGATCTACATGCACGTCTCTCACTGTATTCACCTGTTATTATCCTACTAACTGAAACATGACTAAAACCAGATGTTACATGTTATTACTAAATATCAATATAAGAAGCATTACTACAATAAATTCATGATCTACATGCACGTCTGTCACTGTATTATCCTACTAACTGAAACATGACTAAAACCAGATGTTACATGTTATTACTAAATATCAATATAAGAAGCATTACTACAATAAATTCATGATCTACATGCATGTCTCTCACTGCATTCACCTGATATTATTCTACTAACTGAAACATGACTAAAATCAGATGTTACATGTTATTACTAAATATCAATATAAGAAGCATTACTACAATAAATTCATGATCTACATGCACGTCTCTCACTGCATTCACCTGATATTATCCTACTAACTGAAACATGACTAAAACCAGATGTTACATGTTATTACTAAATATCAATATAAAAAGCATTACTACAATAAATTTGTGATCTACATGCACGTCTCTCACTGCTTTCACCTGATATTATCCTACTAACTGAAACATGACTAAAACCAGATGTTATATGTTATTACTAAATTTCAATATAAGAAGCATTACTACAATAAATTCATGATCTACATGCACGTCTCTCACTGCATTCACCTGATATCCTACTAACTGAAACATGACTAAAACCAGATGTTACATGTTATTACTAAATATCAATATAAGAAGCATTACTACAATAAATTCATTATCTACATGCATGTCTCTCACTGCATTCACCTGATATTATCCTAACTGAGACATGACTAAAACCAGATGTTACATGTTATTACTAAATATCAATATAAGAAGCATTACTGCAATAAATTCATGATCTACATGCACGTCTCTCACTGCATTCACCTGATATTATCCAACTAACTGAAACATGACTAAAACCAGATGTTAAATGTTATTACTAAATGTCAATATAAGAAGCATTACTGCAATAAATTCATGATCTACATGCACGTCTCTCACTGCATTCACCTATTATCCTACTAAGTGAAACATGACTAAAACCAGATGTTACATGTTATTACTAAATATCAATATAAGAAATATTACTAAAATAAATTCATGATCTACATGTTTGTTTCTCACTGTATTCACCTGATATTATCCTACTAACTGAAACATGACTAAAACCAGATGTTATATGTTATTACTAAATATCAATATAAGAAGCATTATTACAATAAATTCATGATCTACATGCACGTCTCTCACTTTATTCACCTGATATTATCCTACTAACTGAAACATCACTAAAACCAGATGTACCATGTTATTACTAAATATCAATATAAGAAGCATACAATATACGAAGCATATAATAAATTCATGATCTACATGCACGTCTCTCACTGCATTCACCTGATATTATCCTACTAACTGAAACATGACTACAACCAGATGTTACATGTTATTACTAAATATCAATATAAGAAGCATAACTACAATAAATTCATGATCTACATGCACGTCTCTCACTGCATTCACCTGATATTATCCTACTAACTGAAACATGACTAAAACCAGATGTTACATGTTATTGCTAAATATCAATATAAGAAGCATTACTACAATAAATTCATGATCTACATGCTCGTCTCTCACTGCATGCACCTGATATTATCCTAACTGAAACATGACTAATACCAGATGTTACATGTTATTACTAAATATCAATATAAGAAGCATTACTACAATAAATTCATGATCTATATGCACGTCTCTCACCGTATTCACCTGATATTATCCTACTAACTGAAACATGACTAAAACCAGATGTTACATGTTATTACTAAATATCAATATAAGAAACATTACTACAATAAATTCATGATCTACAGGCACGTCTCTCACTGCATTCACCTATTATCCTACTAACTGAAACATGACTAAAACCAGATGTTACATGTTATTACTAAATATCAACATAAGAAGCATTACTACAATAAATTCATGATCTACATGCACGTCTCTCACTGTATTCACCTGATATTATCCTACTAACTGAAACATGACTAAAACCAGATGTTACTTGTTATTACTAAATATCAATATAAGAAGCATTACTACAATAAATTCATGATCTACATGCACGTCTCTCACTGTATTCACCTGATATTATCCTACTAACTGAAACATGACTAAAACCAGATGTTACATGTTATTACTAAATATCAATATAAGAAGCATTACTGCAATAAATTCCTGATCTACATGCAACTCTCTCACTGCATTCACCTGATATTATCCTACTAACTGAAACATGACTAAAACCAGATGTTACATGTTATTACTCAATATCAATATAAGAAGCATTACTACAATAAATTCATGATCTACATGCACGTCTCTCACTGCATTCATCTGATATTATCATATTAACTAAAACATGACTAAAACCAGATGTTACATGTTATTACTAAATATCAATATAAGAAGCATTACTACAATAAATCCATGATCTACATGCACGTCTCTCACTGCATTCACCTATTATCCTAACTGAAACATGACTAATACCAGATGTTACATGTTATTACTAAATATCAATATAAGAAGCATTACTACAATAAATTCATGATCTACATAAACATCTCTCACTGCATTCACCTTATGTTATCCTACTAACTGAAACATGACTAAAACCAGATGTTACATGTTATTACTAAATATCAATATAAGAAGCATTACTGCAATAAATTCATGATCTACATGCACATCTCTCACTGCATTCACCTGATATTATCCTACTAACTGAAACATGACTAAAACCAGATGTTACATGTTATTACTATATATCAATATAAGAAGCATTACTACAATAAATTCATGATCTACATGCACGTCTCTCACTGTATTCACCTGATATTATCCTACTAACTGAAACATGACTAAAACCAGATGTTACATGTTATTACTAAATATCAATATAAGAAGCATTACTACAATAAATTCATGATCTACATGCACGTCTGTCACTGTATTATCCTACTAACTGAAACATGACTAAAACCAGATGTTACATGTTATTACTAAATATCAATATAAGAAGCATTACTACAATAAATTCATGATCTACATGCACGTCTCTCACTGCATTCACCTGATATTATTCTACTAACTGAAACATGACTAAAATCAGATGTTACATGTTATTACTAAATATCAATATAAGAAGCATTACTACAATAAATTCATGATCTACATGCACGTCTCTCACTGCATTCACCTGATATTATCCTACTAACTGAAACTTGACTAAAACCAGATGTTACATGTTATTACTAAATATCAATATAAAAAGCATTACTACAATAAATTCGTGATCTACATGCACTCACTGCTTTCACCTGATATTATCCTACTAACTGAAACATGACTAAAACCAGATGTTACATGTTATTACTAAATATCAATATAAGAAGCATTACTACAATAAATTCATGATCTACATGCACATCTCTCACTGCATTCACCTGATATTATCCTACTAACTGAAACATGACTAAAACCAGATATTACATGTTATTATTAAATATCAATATAAGAAGCATTACTACAATAAATTCATGATCTACATGCACGGCTCTCACTGCATTCACCTGATATTATCCTACTAACTGAAACATGACTAAAACCAGATTTTACATGTTATTACTAAATATCAATATAAGAAGCATTACTACAATAAATTCATGATATACATGGACGTCTCTCACTGTATTCACCTGATATTATTCTACTAACTGAAACATGACTAAAACCAGATGTTACATGTTATTACTAAATATCAGTATAAGAAGCATTACTAAAATAAATTCATGATCTACATGCACATCTCTCACCGTATTCACCTGATATTATACTACTAACTGAAACATGACTAAAACCAGATGTTACATGTTATTACTAAATATCAATATAAGAAGCATTACTACAATAAATTCATGATCTACATGCACGTCTCTCACTGTATTCACCTGATATTATCCTAACTGAAACATGACTAAAACCAGATGTTACATGTTATTACTAAATATCAATATAAGAAGCATTACTACAATAAATTCATGATCTGCATGCACATCTCTCACTGCATTCACCTGATATTATCCTACTAACTGAAACATGACTAAAACCAGATGTTACATGTTATGACTAAATATCAATATAAGAAGCATTACTACAATAAATTTATTATCTACATGCACGTCTCTGACTGCATTCACCTGATATTATCCTACTAACTGAAGCATGACTAAAACCAGATGTTACGTTATTACTAAATATCAATATAAGAAGCATTACTACAATAAATTCATGATCTACATGCACGTCTCTCACTGCATTCACCTGATATTATCCTACTAACTGAAACATGACTAAAACCAGATATTACAAATTAAGAAATGTTGCCACCAGGTTATAATATCCTAGGTAATGATAGGGGAAAAAAAACAAAACAAAACAAAAAGGGAGGCAGAGTAGCTATAATGTTTAAAAATCAACTTAATGTTGAAACTTTGGAACTAACCACCATTACTCTTGATAAAGCTGAAAGTATTCTTACCAGACTAAAAATTAACTCCAAAAAATGTGTTAGCATTGTTGGATGCAGTATTCCACCCAGTAATAATAGCACACACACTAGAGAACTGAACTGGGCCTTCCCTGTACTCTCTCGTTATGGGGAACTTTTATATCGTTTGGCTAACTTGTATCTGTTGTAATTCTACCTATTATATCACCCTCCAAGGATATAATCAAATAATCTAGTCACTCACAAAACTCGATAAATCATCCAAGAGACAGTCAATCCTGGACTGGATACTGATAAATAGACCAGCTCAAGCCTGTCATTCTGGCTGCCTACCAGACAGCCTGAGAGACCACCTACCAACCTTTATGCTAAAACAACATACACATCAGACTAAACCTACTACCTACCAGCTAATAAGAGACAAAAGAAACTTTAACCCCACCTACGTTATTACTGCACTAAAAAGTTGTATTACATACACAACTCATGGAAATCCTAAACACTCACAACCTTCTGTCAAATACACAACACAGATTACAAGCTTTTCATAGCACCATTACTGCCGTAATATATTTCACAAGTACAGTAAACAACCACACAGATACAGTGGAAAATTTGTATCTGCAATCTTTCTGGACCTCTCCAAGGCCTTTGATACAGTAGCATACAGTAAACTTATTAATGTTCTGTCTGATCTAAATCTCAGTGAACCTGATATTGCTTTGTTCCAAAGCTATTTTTCAGGTCTACAACAAGAAGTACAATGGCAGAAAGACTTTTCCCCTCTGCTTCCAGTTATTCTAGGAGTTCCCCAAGGCTCCATCCTTGGACCCCTGTTGTTCTCTGTTCTAACTAACAACAGTCACACCTCTGCACTGCATGCTATATTCATCCAATATGCAGACGACTCCACATTAATATGTGGTGCCTCTTCTCTTCAAGAACTTCACTCACTAACACAAGCCTTTTTTTCTGTTGAATCTTGGCTCTGTAACTCCCAACTTATTCTGAATCCTAATAAAACTAAACTGCTCCTCTTCCACCCTACTAGATGTACACCACCAACTCCTCCATTCAGCATCATTCCAAAAATAACACTATCATCTCACCGGTCACCCCTACTAAACGACTTGGGGTCAAAATCGATTGTAACATGAAATTTGATATTCACATCTCCCATACAGTAAAGAAGGTCCACAAAAAAATGGGTGTCCTATACAAAAATATACATTGTTTTACCAGAGCAACTAAAGAAACAGCAGCACATGCTCACCTCATCTCAACACTTCTCTATGATTCTTCATTTCTTACTAATCTAAGAAAGGCAGACATTGAAAAACTCAATTCATGTTACAATAAAATTGCCAGGTTTGCCAAAGACTCTCCCATAGGTCACTCCAGTGCATAGCCCTAAAGAAACTTAAATGGATAGCATTACCTTATGTCATCCTTTATAACCAGCTTAGTCTAGCCCATAAAATTCTGTATCACCCTGAAAAAAACAGCTCTGCAAAACCTGCTTCATCCCTACACCAGTAATAGAGTGCTACGTTCCAATAATACAGCTGCTTAATCCCTCTACTCAAATTTTATAACTAAAAAATGCAATTCTTTACCTGTCAACATAACAGCTACATCCTCAGTAACACAATTAAAAAAATGTAAAAGCTCACCTGGCTTGTACATACACTCTGAAGTGCAGGCCAACACTATGGGACTCTGGCTAACAAAGTTCGCAGATGGCTGCAAACTGGGAGCCATTATTGAATCCCCAAATGATGTGGATATTCTACAAAAGGGCCTTACAGAAACAGATGCTTGGTGCTTGAGCCATGGGCTCAAGCTCAATGCCAAGAAATGTATAGTTATCCCCTTTGGGAAAAAACATGTACCCGTGAATTACCATATAGGTGGCAGTACACTAAACACCAAAAGTGTGATAAGAGACTTAGGGACACAGGTGGACAGTGGTCTCACCTTCGATAACCACATCGCCACAACAGTCAGGGAATCCTTCTATGTGGCACATCTCATCACTAAGGGCTTTTCATCCAGAAAAAAGGAGGTCATTGTCCCACTGTACTCATCCCTCATTAGACCTATTATAGAATACACCGCCCCGTTTGGTATGTACCTCTCAAGACATCTGCAACAACTGGAAAGCCCACAGAAATACCTCGCTAAAAGAATCACAGGCCTAAAGCAGATGCCCTACACTGACCGCCTTAAAAAACTCCAGCTATACTCTGTCGCATATCGTCTATTCAGAGGCGATCTCTGCTTAACATACAAGGCCATGTCAAACCCAGAGCTGTTGGACATGCTACACTTAAAGAAATCCCAAACCCTCCGAGTCACACGCTCCAGGGAACTAAACCTTGTCATCACAATAAACAAAACATGCTGGAGGGATAGGTTCCTGACCCAGAGACTCCCCAGACTCTGGAATAGATTGCCCATACATGTCAAGCAGAGTGCCTCTTTGGCCCTCTTCAAAAGGAACCTTGATGATTGGATGGGAGAAGGGAAATTCACTCCGGGGATCATGTCAGTTGCTCTGCTAGACAGGGGTCTAGGGAAGTAAATAATGTGGGAAGAAATAGCCAGGGAATTGTTATGGCTAGGCGTGTATAGGCCCTAGGGCTGATAGCCTAGTACCAACCTATGAACCTATGGCTCTGCTCTTGTACTACTGCTGGGTAGTCCTGATCCACAAGATTACATTTCTCATTCCCCCTTCCTCAACTACATTTCACACTTACTAACCAATAATTGTCTACTCTCTCCTTCCTCACTCAGCATTTCCACATTACAGGCCACAACAATGCCTCTGTGTAATCAGATGTGTTATGTGGAAGGCCTCTTGCCTGTTTCTCTGACTTATGAAATATAGGCAATGTCCTAGATCTCTCAGACAGATATGTATGATTGACTATTCTTGGACAGATATGTATGATTGACTATTCTTGGACAGATATGTATGATTGACTATTCTTGGACAGATATGTATGATTGACTATTCTTGGACAGATATGTATGATTGACTATTCTTGGACAGATATGTATGATTGACTATTCTTGGACAGATATGTATGATTGACTATTCTTGTCACACTGTCTGTATCATGATGCTTTCCCCATACTTATAAAACTGTATACAATAGTTTGTGTGTAGGAAATTTGTGTATCCTTCATTTATTGTAACCCTTTATGTATCATGACACTCTCTCTAACTTGTAAAATTGTATATATTATATATGTGATTGATTTTCTGTGTATCCTTCATTTATTGTAATAATTATTGCACATTAATGTGGAGCTTTTCTCCCCAGGCCTCCACTGAAAAAGGATTTTTGTCCAGTCAGATTTTCCCACTAACCAAATGTGAAATAAATAAAATTTAAAAGGCCTTTTGATACAAAGAACTATTAATTTAGATCTTTATAATTTCTTAAATGTAGAGCAACCTATAATACCATCTATTTTGTTATCCCCATGGTACACAAAGCTATCCTGAATCCACTTCTAAGACCCAGAGTAGCAGCTAATGAGTCAAAAACCCACCCTTTATCAGTTTTTGTGGATCATGAGTTAAAAAGATTCTGGGATGGGAATCCATCTATAATGAACAATTCCTGAAATTTTCTAAAGGGGATTAGTAGAAATCTTTTTATGGATAAGATGATTTTTGGCACAACAGGTATTACTGATTTATTTGCTGTCATACTTCACTTTATAAGAATGAAATGATTTGAATAAGCTTTGGTGGAAATTAATAGTTTAGATTCTATGGAAACAAGATTAATTAATTGCAGAATTTATGGAATTAATTTTAAAGAATAATTTTATATACTTTAAAGGGGAATATTTTCAATAAGACAAAGGAGTAGTGATGAGTGTCATGTGCCCCAATCTATGCAAATATGGTTTTAAAGATGTGGGAATATAAGGGTATTTTTAATTCATCATAAAACAAATGTTGGAATTTTATAACCATTATTTTGATGACATTTGTATATTTTGGACAGAATGTAAGGAAATTGTAAAGTTTTTTTTAGATTTTATTGAACAGGCAACTATATTTTTCATGTTTACTCATATTATATCCTACAATTTGATTAATTACTTGAATGTTACCTTACATAAAATATAACAAGATAAAAGGTTTAAATCTGTCCTATACAGGAAAGATACAATTTCAAACTCTTTTTTTTTACTTTTCACAAGCAAACATTCTTTATGTTAAAAAAAGAGTGTAGTAAATGGTCAGTTTATAATGGTAGAACACATGGTTTCTGATGAAGATTTTTAAAAGAACATGATAAAGTTTAAAATATTTTTAGAGAGAATGTACCCCATTAAGTTAGTTAAATTAGTCAAAAGGGAGAAGAGCCAAATTCCCCACAATTTTAGGAATAGGGAACAAACACAATGATCCACAAAATGAGAAGAGGGAAAATATATATAAACAGAGTAATAATAGTATTACAGGGGCTCAATGTTATGAATTATAATTCAGAGCTTTATAAAATTAAAAATATAATTTAAAAAAACTGGAATATGTTTGATTTCAGATCTTCTAGGGCAGTGGTCTCCAACCTTTTTTGCACCAAAGACCAGTTTCATGTAAGACAATTTTCCACAGACCAACCATCACATGCACACAATAAGGTGTATAACATTTATTTATTTATCTATTTGACATTTGTTTACCATGGAGGCTCGACTGGACTGTAAGTCCATTTTCAGCCGAGACCAAGGGAGAAAACCTCCAAAGTACAATAAAAATACAACTGGCAATAATTACCAAAAAATGTGTATATCTTAACAGCATAACATTGATCTACTGTGGTCGAGAGGTATGTAAACCTAATGGCACCTTATTGACTTTTTAAGTTTGTAAGAGCAATATTTAAAATCTGTCCCTATTATTTGGCTCTGTCCAGAAAACCTATCAACTCTACAGATTTTTACAACATATGCAGAATTTTGCCTCATATATTGGGTTTGTTTCTCATACAATTGTTGTTCTGTGGCAAATCACTGGCCGATCATTGAGGACTGAAGTAAGAAAATAAAGACAGACAGTTGAGTTTCAGACTTCATACCCTTCAGAGAATACGTGCTAATGCGAAACCTGTATTTCTAATTGCTGTATTTTGTATGTCTTTCTAAGTTTGTAAGAGCAGTACTTAAAAGTGTCCCTATTTTTGGGCTTTTGCCCCGCCCCCCATTATTTTTGGCTTTGTCCAGATTTCTTGCTCTAAAAAGGTTGAGAAGTATGCTGGCCAGATTTATTGTGTGAGAGGTTGAATGGTATGATAGACAGGTACACAAACGTCATTGCTGCTGCTGCCAGGGTCACCCTCACTCTTTACCCTGTGTGTGTGTGTGTGTGTGTGTGTGTGTGTGTGTGTGTGTATAACACAGACAGAAACAAACACACATACACACACCTATTGAAAAATAAAAATGTATGTAGTTTGGATACTACTGTATTAATCGTATTAATGTACCATTAATAAAAGTTCAAACTTGTATGTAACTGCTAAAATGTAGGTGTAAGCATATAAGGCTCAGTTACAAACAGAAACACCAAAATTTCAAACCATGTCAGGAAATCAAAAAATGGTAGGAAAATAGTATACCCTTACTTTATGATACTTCATGAATAAATACTTGATCAGCCCCCCAATGCCTGTTCTAGCTAACAACTTAAGAAATCACAATTTTAATGCTCTCTTCTTTAGAATAGGGATTATGGAAATATTCTCATTTAACCCTGGGGGTTGGACAGCATTTAATCTTACTTGCCATTGGAATTCTTTTATTTCTAGTAATAATTCCCACCATTCCCCTCTAGAGTCAACAGGTAAAACCTGTAAGATTCCAAATTTAAATCCACTATAGTTGGGGCATTCGATAGTATGTCTAAAGGGTGCGTTATTAGTATTTGCCTTTGGTATTGCATACAAATGTTCGTATATTCTCTTCTTTAATCTTCTCTCCATTTTATGTACATAGTACTGCCCACAGCCTTCACAGACCGCTATATAAACTAGTCCCTTGGTAGTGCAATTTCCCCTTTGTAGATTAACCACAAATGGTATACCTCAAAGGGCAATAGTCCTTCCTTTCCAAATATGCTCACACTGCCTACAGGCACCACAGCCTGTGTTGCCACTGACTGTGATGCTCATACCTATATGTTGTTCGAAAAGAGATTTACAATTTCTCCCTGTTTTATAGATAAAACATGGTTCGTTACCTACAAAATTCAAAATCTCAGAATTCCCTTTAAATATCACCCAGTTTTTCATAATGTTTGTTTGTCTTTCGGCTTTTCCCGGTTAGGGGTCGCCACAGCGGAACTCCGGTCCACTAATGATTGGCAGTTGTTTTTTTATGGTGTCAAGCTGCCAGCCTGATGCCCAGCCTTCAATGAAGGCACGCCCATTCAATGCATGTCTTTCAAACTCCCACTCGACCGCGAGGAGGGCATGCAGACTCCACACAGGAGGCACTCCCAACCCAAGCTGAGAATCGAACAGGAGAACCTCTTGCTGTGAGGCAACAATGCCACCGATGCACCACCACGGCATGTAGTATCCAGTTTTTCAGAATAGTGTCCTTAATATTATTACTGTTAGAAGTGTAGGGTATCACCATCCCCCTGTTAACGTCTATACTGTTTCCTGGGGTATCCTCCCTTTTCTTCAGTCCACTGGTGCTACCAAACAGGGGTTTGTACCTGTTATCCCATCCTGTTTTTATTTGTCCACACAAATCTTTCACTAATTTTCGGGGTACCCTCTTTGTAACAACAAACTACTTATTTTGTTTCTTCAGTTTCAAACAGTTCGATTTCTGAACACGTACGGGTAGCCCTAACCAGCTGTCCTCTAAGTATGTTCCTTTTAGTATGACTAGGATGGCAACTATGGCAATCTAAATGATAAGAAAATGTCTCTTTCATATAAATTGTTGTGGTAAACTTCTTTCTCACAGTGTCCTTAGCTAGTGTAATGTTCAAATAATAAAGCTGTCATTAGTGTTTCCTGTAAATTCAAAATATGGTGAAATACTGTTCAACTAGTCTAAAAATGACACATTGTGGTGGTTCTTCTCCTTTCCTACAATATAGCATCTAAAAACCGGAAATAACCAATCAAATTAATAGAAAATACACTATTTAACATATGCCTAGCCTCGCAAGCATGAAGGACCAAGTTCGCAAAGATGGGTGCACAGCTTGCACCCATTGCTTCCTTTCAGTTGATTGAAATAAACTCCTTCAAAGGTAAAATAATTGTTTTCCAAAATAACCTCCATGACTAACATTATAAAATTTATTAGTGTCCCATCCAGGTTGGTAAGCTTAGGGATTGCCTCATGAAACAGTTCTAATCCCTCTTGCTGGGGAATAGAAGTAAATAAATCCTTAACATCTGTTGTAGAGAAGCACCAACCTTGTTCAGGTTTTGAACAGCAGATCCCAACAATCTTTTAACAAATAATTAAGGGGTGCTATTGCATTTTTCAACACTGTATCTACAACTACCCCTATTGAATACGTTAGTCCATTTTGTGCAGAAATAATGACTCTAAATGGGGGTTGGGTCACATATTTGTGAACGTTTGGTATCGCAAACAATACCGGGATTAATACATTATCTGACTTTAAAAATTCATATACTTCTGATATGACATTTTGAAAAAGTGAGTCTTCTAATAATAGTTGAATTTTCAGGTCTATATTAAATCAGTGAACACTTAAAAAAGCGAACGCTGATTATCGACCCTATGTAAGCGAAAGCTTACAATCCCGAACACTCAGAACAGCAATTTTTTTCCTAGGGAAAAAAAACACTGTTTCAAAACAAAACCAACTTTAAAACAATACATAAAGTAGCGGGCTTCACCACCCACACCCCCCGATGTGGGGGGATGTGCCCCCACACACCCACTACTTAAATATACCAACTCCAAGATCGCACTACATTGCCGAAAACAGCAAAGTAACTGAAGCAGACAAGTGAATTCTTTCCTAGGGAAAGAATTTGCTTAAAAGCCTCTTTGCTATTTTGCCTTTTTCTTCTTTTGAGTTCGATCAAGGCGCATTCGAAAGAATGCATCTTCGATCACTTAATAGGAACCCGAATTTTCCTATGTGCAATATAAATCTCGTTTCTTGATGCCTCATGATAGTTATTTGTATCATAAAAAATTTCTTCAAATGTTATTAACATAGTCCATTTTAGTAAATAAGACTACTCCCCCACCTTTATCTGGTTTCATCACCTTTAATTCTTCATCTTCCCAAATCATTTTATAAGGTCCATCTCTTCCTTAGTTATATTTGTTCTTTTTGTTATTTACAGTACTTAATGAAGAATAAATGTCTGTTGAACAAGCCTCTTCAAATGTTGAAATCAGTAGGTGGAGGGGGGGTTAAAACAACTCTTCTTTCTTAAACTTGACCCAGAGTTGTTTTCCTTAATCAGTGGGTGGAGGGGGGTTAAAACAACTCTTCTTTCTTAAACTTGACCCAGAGTTGTTTTCCTTAATCAGTGGGTGGATGGGGGTTAAAACAACTCTTCTTTCTTAAACTTGACCCAGAGTTGTTTTCCTTAATCAGTGGGTGGAGGGGGGTTAAAACAACTCTTCTTTCTTAAACTTGACCCAGAGTTGTTTTCCTTAATCAGTGGGTGGAGGGGGGTTAAAACAACTCTTCTTTCTTAAACTTGACCCAGAGTTGTTTTCCTTAATCAGTGGGTGGAGGGGGGTTAAAACAACTCTTCTTTCTTAAACTTTACCCAGAGTTGTTTTCCTTAATCAGTGTGTGGAGGGGGGTTAAAACAACTCTTCTTTCTTAAACTTGACCCAGAGTTGTTTTCCTTATCTAATGTTTGTCCCTTAGAAAGTACTTTGAGGTTTAACCTTAGTGAAAAACTTTAATTCAGTAATAACATCTACCATGTTTAAACTATGAGAAGGCATGAACTTAAAACCTTTTTCAAACAGAGAAAAAAAGTTGTCGATAGTTATATCTGTGTAGGTAAAATATTAAAAGCCTCTGTAGGACAGTAGCCTGCCTTCACTACAAACGCAGTTTCCTCAGAACTATTCCCCCCAATCTTCTCTTGGGAGTCTAGCTGTTGAATCTCGTTCCCCTCCCCCTGCCTCTTTCCCCCATGTCAGGGTTCGGGATTGTGGAAAAAAACTTTTTTGACTGTTTCTAGTTTCTATATATTTTTTTAATTAATAAGAAAATTGGTATTTATAAATGTGCACCCAATGTTCATACATAGTGAATATAGACTACATTTTTAACAGCAATGAATAGATAAATGTATAATAAACATTAGAATTGTAATAGTAATGGAATAGTTTACATTGCTTTATGTAGCAAGTGTCCTGTTTTTTATAAGGTAAAACAGAGCATACACTAAGGGGAAGAATTTACAAACATGTATGATATTGAAAAGAAAAAAGGTATGAATGTTCTTTATTGACCCAAACTGGATGTGAAAATAATGAATATGCATTTTTTGTAATGGAGTAAGTAATTAAGGATCCTAGAGCAGGGTCCCTGGGAGACTAAGATGGAATGCAAGAAATTATATTGGCAGCTCATTCTAGATGCCAGGAGAACTCCAGGGGTGACTGATAATATATCTGTCGCCCCTATACTCTAATTAAGAGCAGCTAGATTATGAAATGGTTAATTTATTAATCTTATTACATTTTTTAATTTTTTAACTGTGTGTGTATACTGGGATATTATTTAAATTGTGCTAAGCAGTTTCTTAATTTATTTACCTGTTTTATTCATGTTTCATTAATTTACTAGTAGTTTGTTATGGGGGTTCTTAAGATGTTGGTATTAGATGTGCCACCATTATTATAAGTTTTTGCAAACCAGTTAACAATGATTTTGAATTATAACAAGAAATGTATTTATTTATTTATTTTATTTTCAGTTTGATTACCGGGGAAGTCCACTGGGCCAATAAGTGCCCATTTTCAGTGGAGGCCCGGGCTCCATGTGCAATACAATACAATCAAGGTTACATAATGATTGAGATGAAATACAAGAGTAAGATTCATACATTCAAAAAAAAAAAAAAAATAGCAAGTGTAATATACATCATGAGACAATTTAAAAAAAAAAGCAAAACACATTTTTTTTTTTTTTTTTTTTTTTTTTTTTTTTTACTCTTAGGAATTTCACAATATAGAAGCTTGGAGTTTATTTATCTCAGCTAGTTCAGGTTCTTTAGAGAAATTAGAATAAGGTTAAGAGTATAGCAGAGCAGGAGGATGGAGAGCTTAGTGGGAAGAGTTATGTAGGGTGAAAGTAGGAGCATTTCCATTTGGAAGATAGGTGTAGGAAGAGTTGGTTTCTGAAGGATTCAGTGTTAGGTATAGTCCTAAGAGAAGGAGGAAGAGAGTTCCATTTTTTATCTAGAGAGAAGGAGAGTAGAAGCGGGCCGGCGGGACTTTTGGGTTTGTGAATGGAGATTAGGTTTTAGTGTTCAGATCTCAGAGATCTGTTTGGGATGTAAGGGGGAAGAATGTTCTTTAAGGCTGGGCATTTATCAGGGGAGAATATTAATTTGTGTGCACAGGTTAGTTGGAGATAGTCTAGGTGGTTAGGGAGCTCTAACCAATTCAGAGATTGAAGGTAGAGGCAGTGGTGAGTTGATGTTTTGTATTTAGTGGCAAATTTGGAGATCTTATTATAGCAAGCTTCAAGTTTAGAGGTGTTGGAAGTGGACAGATTGGTTAGGAGAGGGGCTCCATATAGAAGAGAAGGTAGGAGGTAGGTGATTGCCAGGGTGTGCCTAGAGGAGTTGGAAAGAAATTGATTGTTCCTATATAGCATACCTAGCTTTTGGTGGGTTTTCTTTATGTTATGTCGAATGTGAAGATCGAATTTGAGGTGTTCGTCTAAGGTAATGCCAAGGAGTTTTGCAGAGGGGACTACTTCTGTCGCAGTGTTTGATTGGCTTAGGACATTGAAAATGTTTTTGTCAAAGGAGGAAACCTTGGAGGGGAGGAAAATTATTATTTTAGATTTATTGGAGTTGAGGGAAAGCTGGTTTTGGTGCATCCAGTTCTCTGTAGTGGAAAACGCTATTTGAGTTTTAATCAGTAGTTCAGGAATGTTGGGGGCAGCACAGACCAAGGTAGAGTCATCAGCGTATTGGATGACTGTAGTGTCAGGGATGACGGTGTGAAGGTTATTTATAAAGATGTTGAAAAGCATGGGACCGAAGATGGATCCTTGGGGAACACCAGTAGGTGTAGGCAAGAAGGAAGTGGAGGAGTTCTTCCATTTGACAGCTTGAGATCTGTCAGATAGGTAGCTGGAGAACCAGGATAGAGTATTAGGGGAGAGATTAAAGTTGGCAAGATGAAGGAGAAGGTGTGTATGGGAGATGGTGTCAAAGGCTTTAGAAAGATCTAACAGTACTGTGGATACAAAGAGTCCAGAGTCTCGAGCTAGATTGACAGTTTCTAGGAAGGATAGTAGGGCAGTTATGGTACTGTGACCAGGACAGAAGCCATGCTGGGTGGGAGTTAGAAGGTGATTCTGAATTAGGTAAGGCAAAAGTTGGTGGTGGACACATTTTTCTAGAATTTTAGATATTGGTGAGAGGAGGGCAATGGGGCAAAAGTTAAAAATAGAGGTGTTTTTGCCTCCTTTGTGTAGAGGAAGAATGTAGGCTGAATGCCAGAGTTTGGGCACATATGATTCATTTAAGGATCTATTAATCAGGATACTGATTGCGAGAGCAATACCTTCAGCTGCACATTTGAGGAAGGAGGAGGGTATGTTGTCTGGAGCATTTGAGCAAGACTTTAATTTGGATAAAAGCTTTTTTATAAAAATGGTGGATACAGGTTTGAGATGGAAATTTAGGGGATTGTTATTTGGGTTGTTGGGTGTTGTGTGGTGGGAGTTAGGTGGATTCTTATTTGGGAATGTTTTGATTAGCTTAGCTATGGATTCAGTAAAGAAGGTGTTGAAATGGGAGCACAGTTCACTATCAGTTAAACTAGGATCAGGGCAGGGGTTATTCCTAGATCCAGGATGGAGAAGGGAGTTGACTGATTTCCAGAATTATTTAGAGTTCTTGTTGTTGTTGGACTGAAGTTTATTATAATAGCTTTTTTTGTCCTTGGTAATAAGTTTTTTTTACTTGGTTGCGGAGTTGTATGTATTGGAGCAAGGCAGAAGACAGTTTACTTTTCTGATAAAGCTTCCAGTATTTGTCTCTGTGATGCATAATTTGTTTAGTTTCTATGGAAAGCCAGGGAGCAGAATTGGCTTTGATTTGTTTGTTTCTTAGAGGGGCTAGGGAGTTAAGAGTATTTAGGAAGATAGAGTTAAAATGTTCTGCAGTTTTGTCGAGAGGGAGAGTGTTTAAGATTTGCCAGTTAATTTGTTTAAAGATGTTAGAAAAAATTGAAGGGTTGAAGTTAGTAAGGTTACAAGTTTGAATATAGACATGTTGGTGTTGGATGGAGCTTGTTGATCGATGGATGAAGGCAGGGAAATGGTCACTGAAGGTGTCAGGGATGGTGCCAGAGAGAATGATTTTGTTTGGATGGGAGACTAGTATCCAATCTATGATGGAACCTGGAGGATGGTTTTTATTAGGGTGAGTTGTTGAATGGATTACTTGGATGAAGTTATAAAGGTTGATGGATAATGAAGGAGATGACATGTTGATTTTATTCCAGTCAATATTGACATCACCTAGAATAAAGGTTTCATATTTTATTTCAGTTGATGCCCAGTGAAGAATATCTTCAAGGGTGGAGATATTGTTGCCAGGGGAGATGTATACGGAAATTATGCAGATGTTTTTATGTTTATTCAACCTGAGAAGGCCTGTTGTGATTTCAGAATTTTTTAATTGAGAGGTATGGATTTGAAGAGGAATTAGGGAGAGAAGATTGGAGTAGATTAGAGCAGAGCCTCCACCTTTTTTATTTAAACGGTCACTTCTGAGGAGGTAAGATTTCTGAGTCAGAAATATGGGGTTTTATCCAGGTTTCGGATATGGCTAAGATGTCAGGTTGGTTGTGATTAATCCAAGTTTGGACCTGGTGAAATTTGTTGTTAAGGCTCTGGGCATTGATAGTGAAGATCTTAAGAGTGCTTAGAGGGGTAGTGGGTGGAGAAGGGAAAGGGGAGGAAGTCTTATTTATAGTGGGAGAAGAAGAGGGTGGAGGGATGGAGTAGTCTGTGCTGAGGCAGGGGCCAGGGTTTGGATGAATGTCTCCAGATAAGGCTAGGACGTTACAGGTGATACGTTTTGGCCTTTGGTGTTTGCATGGTAAGTATTTATTAGGGGTTAGTAGAAATGTAAGAGAGAGAGTTTTTATAGAGATAGGGAATAGCTTGAGATGGAAAAGGTGCAATGGGTTTTCGAAGGATAAGGGAGGAGGATATGGTGTGGAAGTGAGAGAGTAGGGAGGATTGAAGTTGGGTGTTAGGGATAGTTTGAGTAGGAGGTAGGAATTGGGGAGCTTTATGGGAGTAAGCAGTAGCAAGATACAGAGGTATTAGTAAGAAGAGAAGGAAGCAGGGGAGTTGGATAGTGAAGGGAATTTGGGTAGGCATCTATAGAAATGGGTGGGGTAATTAATGAGGTAGAGAAAAGAATTTAATATACTAGTTGAGAAAGGAAGGTGCAGAAATGGATGGATAGAGTTAAAATAGAGGACAATGACAGGGGAAGACTAAGTGAATAGAGGTGTAGGAATTGGAGTGGGAGGAGTAGTAGTGGGTGGGGAAGTAAGAGGAGGAGTATTATTTGATGAAATAATTGGGGAGGGGTAGTTATAAGAGGACTGTGATTGGATAATAGAATAGGGGAGGGGTAGTAAATGAGAAGGCTGAGATTGGATGATAGATGTGGTAGGAGGGGTAAGTTAGGAATAAATGTAGAGGTGCTAGGGGTGGGTGAGATTTGGGGGCAGGGTAGGGGAGCAGAGTGAGCCCATAGGCATTTTAGCTTTAATAAGCAGGTCTAAGCATATAAATGCATTTTTATTGTAATCAGTTTAGTTAATAGATTTAGATTAGGGTCATTCTCAAAAGTTTACATTACTACTTTTAAAAGTTTTTTAAAACCTTACATTATTATCGACATTTGTAATTTTTTTTGTTCATAGAACAGGATGCTATTATTAGTACTGCTTTCATTTCTGTTTTATTACATTTATATTAGTACAGATTTTTAATTAGATGTATATTTAGATTAATTAACCATGATATTAGATAATTGAAGGAAATGGCGTAGATAAGTAAGATTAAGTGAGAGTGGAATTATTTGTTGTAATGAAGTCCTAGTGGGTGGATGAATACACTGAAGTTAATATTGCATTAATATCAATTTTAAAGCTTTTTTTATTCATATGGCTTGAATAGTATCTTTATCCACACCTTGTGGCTATGAGCATTCCAGTTGGTCCTACCATAGCGTGAATGTTCACATTATGCAAAAAATCTGAGGAAGAGTTTCTACAGTGAAGTTTCTGCTGCTTGTGTGGTCATGTAGATGTCACTACAGTGCAGATGATTTACTTTTGGTTTGAGGTTATTTGTCTTTACGCTGTTCCTCTGCACATTCTTTGGTTACAATGGAGTTACCTGTTACAAAAATGTTTGGTTATGTCAATGTCTGCCTTATGGTCTTAGCATCTGTGACTTCAAAACTCCTTGTTTTGAGAGAGGAAGTAGGCTTAACTTGCTGAGTGTGCTATGTGCCTGTGTTGTGTTTTGGGGGTCTTTAATGTTTAGGCAAGTTAATCTTCAGAACCACAGCATATGGTAGATTATGTATATTGTGATGCCTTGCAGAGGTGTGATGTGTGGTGTACTGCTGATGATTTTGGTGTCTGGGTTTACTGTGTGTGAGATTTTTGCCTCCAAGGATTTTATATATGTACATCTCTCATATACTGTGTTATGCTATTTGAGTAATAGGTGATCATCAGACAGTTTGAAGCATTTCTTACACTGTCTTATAATACCCATCTCAATCAGGCTGTCTAGAGAAGTTATGGGGAAGTGCTGGTCCATGAAACCAAGAGGAATGAGACTGGAGGCAGAGGTAACTATAATTGCTTGAAGTTCAGTTTTAGAGTAATGTTTGAGTGTATTTACTACTAAGTATTTAAAGTTCAATAGAAAACCACTGGCCTGAAAACATTCTTCTGTCATTAGCATGAACCTGTAATCAAAGTCAACAATCTAATACTAAAAATCAGTGCAAACATTAGTACACTCAGTACTAAACAGTTTTATGAAAGGCATTTTAGCCTTTGAAGGGCAGAGACTTTGAGCAATGATACTTGTGTGTTTATTGTCAACAGCCAATGAACAGAGAGAGGAAGGAGATTTTGCTGTTAAAGTATCATAAGGGTCTGGCAACAACAGATAGACTGGGTTTAAAAACACAGCTACAACAGGGTTGGTGGGAGGAAAAGTCTCTTAGACCCTTAGTTCTGATCTGCCTGTCCTAGAAGTGCCTTAATACAAAGACTTGTTCTGAACTATCCTGGCATACACTCAGTACATAAGTGATACAGAGGAAGAATGGAACTTGGGTTTAATATCAACAGTTAGACCCAATAAAAAGGCAAAATTCAGTGCAACTACATACTGGAATTACTAATATAGGCTTAAAGACCTTAGCTAAAGCAGATACAGACTGTTAAAATGAATTTAAAATCAGATCAAGAAATGAAAACAGTTCTTTTTCTTTGTAATGAAACTAATATTATTACTGTAAGCATTAGGTCATCCACCCTACTATACCTGGCTATAATTCCATTCCACATAGTCTTGATTGATGTTTTTTCTTATATATCCTTGCATCTGTTTATCTTGCCACAGGAAGCTTGATTACTTCTGTATGGGGCATCTCTATAAGAATCTAGTGGTGGATCCTGCTGTGGAGTTCATGGAAACTGTTAAGGGATCATCTGGTCAGGCATCTAAGAACTCCTTGTCAAGTGATAGGGAGAGTAGACTCACTGATCATTTTGGTAAGAAAGCGTATACCTTAGTCACCTTGGCCATGACAACTCTGAACTGCCATTTCCAAGTGCAGAAACAAATAAAAGGCAGAGGATCCCCTGTAGGCTGAGAACCTCCAGAGGGACATCCAGGAGTTGTGCAGTGTAGGCCTACAGGTGTCCAGACTCCTGCTAAAATGTGGCATTATGCAGGACAGCTGATACTGAGTCTGTGATGAACAGACATACTTGGCTGCGGATTCAGCACCTGTCAGACAATGCTAAAGCAAAATTACTAGGTTTAGTAACAGGGGAAAGTATCTGGGGATTCATTCAATACTGGAACATCTGGGTTTACATCAGAGTTGTTTGAAGAAAGTTCACTGTCCTTTTGAATTTGAACATTTGACGAGTCACTCTAGAGACTAGAGTCACTGGCACAGGCGATCTGCTGTGGCACTGGTTTTGAGACAGGTAACACATGTCTACGATTCCTTCTGCATGATGTAAGATCTCAATTCCTCCCAAATGTCCTTCTTAGTTCCTACATAATCATAACCTTTGGATGTTTGCATTCTCACAAGTTTGTGAACATCATAATATCTCAGTGAGGGGGGGACTGGGAATTTTCTTCAGACTATCAAATGCTCCTTGGTGTTGTTCCAACCAGGACCAGTTTACATTTTCACATGTAAACTCACATAATGGTGCAGAAAGCTAACGCAAGTCTGGGATGAACTTTCCTAAATAGTTGACCATACCTAGAAAATGTTGTAAAGATGTGACAGTCTTTGGAACTGGCATCTCAAGAATTGCTGTTTACTTAGATGGATCTTGTTGTAAGCCAGAATTGGTAAACAAATGTCCCATATAAGTAACTTCTTTCAGTCTGAATTTATATTTCTAAGGATTCAGTTTAAGATTTACTTCACATGCATGGTCTAGAACTTTCCTGAGATTTCTATCATGTTCTTCTTTACCATTGCCTCCAACAATAATGCTGTCTAGTATAATTAGCACATCATAACCAGAAACAAAAAACTTTTGTTCCATGGCACAGTGAAATACCTCACTGGTAAAATTAATTCCAATTGGAATGCTTAAAAATCTGTATCTACCAAATGGTGTGCTGAATGTGGTTAACAATGAAGATTTGCCATCCAGCGAAATTTGCCAAAAAGAGCTTTTGCATCTAAGACTGAAAAAACAGTGGAATTGCCATGAGAGAGGATACCTCTTCTACTGTACACATTGGATGATGAGGACACTTAAGTGCTTTGTTTAAATCTCATGGATCAATACATACTCAAGTATTATCTGAGCTTTTCTTATGAGATATGACCATGGAGGATACCCATTCATTCGGTTCTTCTACTGGAGTAAGGACACCTAAATTCACCAACTGCTTTTAATTTGCTCTGCCCTGCTACTGGAATCTTCCATGCTGGTCTGAGAACTGGGCTTACTTCATGGTTTAACTTCATGGAACATTTGACTGGAAGTTTGCCAAGCTCATCTTTGAAAATATCAACACATTCACTAAAAATATTCTGTTTGTAAAACTATTGTTGTTATTCAGACTTATATGGTGAACCTCTTTATTAAATGAAATCAGTCCCATTCTCAGACTGTCTTTGAGGCCTAACAGTGACTGTACGTCTCTTTTGACTACATAAAACTGCAAGTCATAGCTATTTCCAGCAGAATGACATGAAAGAACTACTGCTCCATCAGTTTAAATCTCTTCAGCACCATAAGTTACTAGTTTTGCAATCTTTACTGAATCAATTTTCTCACAACAAGCAAACATTTCTGCTACTATAGCATTGTACTTAGATCCATTGTCTTCTTTAAGCTCTACAGTTTCCCATTAATTTGTACAGTACAAAATATTTCAGTCTTTGCTGACAAATACTGTATTAACTGTTTCATTGATCAACATAGAAAGTTTGCTCTTGGAGTTTGCTGCAGTCTCTGCCTGATCTACTTGCTTCTTTGGATGTTCTCTTTTAACATAAGTTTGCAACACTTTAGACTTGCAAAGCTTTTTGAAATGATTCCACTTTTTACATTTGTGACATTGCTGACCAAAGGTTAGACACTTTTCCCATTTAGGTTCATGACTGCCTCCACAATTGTGACAGTTAACAGTGAGGTTGGGTGTGGCACTGCCTCTCTGTATTTCTTTTTCATCTTAACTTTATGCTGTACACTATCAACATTTTCACTAGCAGATACTGCAGAACGGCTTTTCTCATTTGTAAGCATATTCATATACTTTTCCTGTAATCTTGTGTACTTGACAAATATGAACGGCTTTGCTCAAGGTTAATTCATCATCTCGAAGCAAAATCTTTCTCACTGCATCATCAATACCACATACAAGATGGTCTTTTATCAACTCATCTCCTAGATCACCAGCTGTGAATGTTTTTGCTTTATTTCTTAAGTCAGTAATATATGCTGCAATAGTTTATCCAGGCTTTTGATTTCTTGTATAAAATGTGAGCCATTTCATTGTAATATTAATTTGAGGGTTATACATTTCTCTAAATTTATGTTTTAAAGACAGTCTTCCTGCATTTCAGCCTGTATCACAGTATGGCAGTTGTCCCCCTCCCCTGTATACACACACACAAATTAACAGTCCAACTCAGTGGCCTCTGAGCCAGCTAAATTGAGAAGTATAAATGCTCTTGTATGTATGTCTTCATCAGAAAATACAGCATGCATGACAATATCATATTCTTGCTCAAACATTTGCCAATTCTCAACATTATTATTATCAAACACCAGCGGTTCAGGTCTGTGAAATCCCTCTGCCATAACTACAAATTTCTTGTAAACTTAAGTATAGACCTGATACTTTTAATTTTGTTCAAGTGTACAACAATCTATCCAAAAATGCTTTACTTTAACACTGCAAATGCCTCAAATAATCCAGACACTTCTGACACTTTAAAAAAATCTTAGTTACTGCAAAAAAGTTGGACATTGTGAAAAAATTAATTTTAGCCTTTTCAAATATTTTAAACACTTTGGAGATTCTTTCAAACATTTTAAATGTTATGCCACTATCTCAGACATTTCTAACATCTCAGAAATTATTTTGAATGCTTTGAACGCTACGCCATATGTTTGTCGACTGAAAATCAATTGAAATGAGTTTAAGTAAGTTCAAATGACTACTGACCTGTATTTGAGTTAATTCCTGGATATTACTCCTCTTCCAACTGCATGGCTCATAGTTTTTGGGCTGCTTCAGGTTCTTTGAATCCCATTCTGGCGCCATGTCACATGTCTCATGCATTCAAATGAGACACTGAGACTGGGTATCTGTTCAAGTCATTTATTGCACACACACACATCAGGAGCTGTAACTTGTACATACACTTTGTACTTCATATGCTTACTGACTGACATGTTACTTCTAACACACACACACACACACACACACACACACACACACACACACACACACACACGTGGATCTCCATTCAAGCTTACATTCACACTGACTGACTACACAAAATGGCACTGATCTAGCAGGTGCTCAGTAACTTATATGCATGTGCTAACTACAGTGGCTAACTACACACTGATCTACACCTCATGAATGTGTGCAGCAAACAGACTATTACTACACAGGAAGTTTTAATGGCCCTGAGGTACATGGCTGTGTGCATCTTGATGGTTCAGTTGCACAAGAGGAAACTACAGTGGGCCCAAAAAACTACTGGTCACCACACTAAGACTCACTAGAAACAACATTCCTCACCTACCTTGCCTGAAAAAAATACATTTTGTGGTGGGAAGATTGTGTCAAATCCAACCCAGAAGCCGCCATCCATCTCCCAGAGATGATTCAAATCAAACACAGACAGCCTGGACTTGGCCTGTGGATCACACCTGGAAAATTCAGGGTCCAAGGAACTTGGGACAGGAATCTAGCAGCACAGCACATCAAAATAAAAGAGATGACAGCAGTTATTTTGGCTTTAAAAGCATTCCAAAACAAACTAGTTTCAGTAGCAATAAAAATATTGACAGACACCACCATCTTTATGTGGTACATAGACAAACAGGGAGGAACTCGTTCCTGCCAGCTATGCAGACTATCAGTGGAATGATGGCTATAGTGGCTTAATAACTAGGACTGCCTCCCATCACTTCTTACATACTTGGTCAAGCAAAACTTGCTGACAAGACAGTCTGAGCAGATCATTTCTAGACCCCAGAGAATGGATGCTGAAGAAAGAGGTTTTCTTAATAGGGTGTGCTATAAATACACGTTTTTACTTTCCCCAAAAATGGGGAAGTTAACAAGTATGTTCAGGGACTTCACAGAGAGGGGCATAGAGAAGAGATGCTGCCTTATTCAACTCTACAGACCTGTTTGTGCCTTACCTCTAATATTCCTTATGTCCAAGATATTACAGAAAGTAGGGCAGACAGACCTAAAATGATACTGATGGCTTTATACTAACCCAGGCAGCACTGTGTCCTCCTCCTTATAACCCTCTGTAAAGGGGTACTCATGACACTCACCTTCCTCATGCATCTCCTAACCCAGAACAAGGAGTACATCAGACATCCCACCCTGTAAATGCTCAGACTTACTGCATGTATGAATGGTTACTGATTCAGTCTAGACTATCCTTTTCAGAGGACATGCTGTTTATATTAAAAGACAGTAGAAAATTAAGTAACATGAAATCATAAGGGGATAAATGGAAAAGGATTTCTGTCTGGTATATTCTAACCACATAAACTACTTTGGAGCAGGTGCCAGAATGCCTCTGTCTCTCTGTTTCTCATACAAAGACAAGACCATCTTATTCTTGTCTAAAAGTGCACACTTCAGCTATTTCTGCCTAACTTCCTATGGCCCCTCCAGCGTATGCTTGCTCACTGGCATATGAAACAATTCTGAAAAGGGACCTTGCATCTCAGGCCATGCAGATGTGAACTTGCTCCTGCACCCATCTGGGTCCTAAGTGATGCACTGGGAAAACTGCAGCTCTTTGAGCCAAAGGCTTCAGCACTCCCCAAATTGATTATGTGGAAAACAGCCCTACTTGTGGCACTCATCTCAGCCATGCATATCTGTGAATTATATACCTGATGTGCAAAAAGCCCTTCCTCATTTTCCATAGGGACAGATGTACCTTCAGAAGTTGTACCTTTTTTTTGCCCAAGGTGGTGTCATAGGTCTCCTTGGACCTAGCTGTTTATTGCCCTATATTTTATCCTAATTCACAGCATAGAGATGAGATAATACTTTACTCTATAAATGTACACAGGCAACTAAGATTCTATTCGTGCAAGACAAAATTTCCTAATAGGTCTGACCAGCTGTTGGTGCCCTTTGCAGAAGGTAATCAGGGAAGACAAGTGGGGAAATGGACCGTTTCAGAATGGATTTGTGTGTATGCCCAGCAAACACACTGCCTTACTGGCATATAGGTGGTGGTACCATGCTGCCCTGTCTCTGGTGGTCTACGTTGGCTTGGAGCTCCCCCCCCACCTATCTGTGGGTGTGGTGGTCTGGTCACCTGGGAGTGCAGCAGTTGCCTTACAGACTCACAGACAAGACCCTTTCAGTTTTCTAGTGGTGCAGTAATAGAAGGATCTCGGAGAACACTGCTGTTTTCTCTGGTTATTTCAGCTAGTGAGTTCTTGTTGGGTTTTTATTTCCTTCCCCTGTCAGTGCTTGAACACTGTATTCTGCTGCTATGACTGTTTTTTCTGATTTAGAAATTTTGTCTATGCTTCTGTTATGTTGTCTAGCAGAGTAAGGCCTGCTGATTTTGCAATTTTTTCTTTGGGAGTTATGATTATCTGAGATGAGTGAGCAGGATTACAGCATTTGAAATAATTTTTTCTTTAAATCTCGAGTTTAGCACCATTTTATATGTTAAACATTTCTGACAAGAATTTTTCATCAGTCTATGATTTATTTCTTGTCTAACACTGATTTAATGAAACTAGCTTTTTTTTTTTTTTTTTTTTTACAGATTCAAGAGATGTTTTGCACATATATATTGTGCTACTGAAAAAAACTCATTTTCTCAGTGCAGTGTCCAGAATAGTACCCCTACAAAACTGGTCTTTCAGTTGCTGTTTAGACAGAGAATAGGGGAATTTGTTCATGTTTTATTGGGCTGTTTTTGCAACCAGTGGTAGCGTTGTCGCCTCACAGTAAGACGCTGTCCAGTTCGATTCTCAGCTAGAGCATCTTCTGCATGGAGACATGCGTGAATGGGTGTACCTTCATTGAAGGTTGTGCATCAGGGCTGGTAACTTGGCACATAAAAATTAACTACCAATCATTAGCGGACCGGAGTTCCGCTGTGGCGACCCCTAACCGGGAAATGCCGAAAGACACAACAACTTGATTTTGAGCTGGCTAGTTTTTTGTGCCCTGACTTGAGGGACTCAGATATGCCCCCCCCCCCAAACAACTACCTCTTGTGCACTTCAAAGCCATAGAAACAAGTCAAGAAATATGCCTCGGCTTGTGACACTGCAGTAGCCTTAAGCAGGCTATCAGACCACTCTCTTTATTTTGCCTCCAGGTTCCCTTGTGTGGTGGTAGTACCACAGCTGTGTGTGATATGAGGGTCCAACATGTCCTCCAGGGCTGTACCAGTGCCTAGTTCAGGTAGAGCAGACCGAAACTCTTTATGTATAGAGAAAGTCTGGGGTGCAGAATCTGTTGTCAGTGTTGATAACCCTCACCCCATGGATTCTGCCACTTTTATAATGCATACAAAAAACAGACAGAAAACCCACCATGTAGCGGGGCAACAGTCTGTGACTGGGTTTTCACCTTACTTTGTGGCTATGGCTAGATTATGCATTTGATTATGGGGTGCTCACACCCCACCTGGTGATTCTGATTTTGAAAGGCATTCAGAATTTAATGGTTCAGAAGTGTCAAAGTCTGATCAGTCAGCTTCCTCTGAGTAGGAACAGGTGCAGACACCCAAGTAGATGTTTTCTTTTTACCTAAATACTGGCTAGATTTATCGATGTATTCAATCAGGAACAATCTTCAAGGATTGAGACCCCAGATGTGACAACCTTCTCTCAGTTAATCCTGGCATTGGAGGATTTTTTTAAGAAAGCCTGCATTTCTCTTTTGAAGGAGTCTTCGCCTAAAAACGTGTTTAAGAAATTCAGGGTGTACTCAACTATGCCTGGTCTCCAAGCCTGTGGATCCTACCTCTGTGTCCCGAGTGGCATCTACCAAAAATATCTTCATCAAACCCTGTCCCTTCAGATAAGCTAGGCAAGTGGCTAGAATCTTGGGGAAAGAAACTGATCCAGTCAAGAATAGTAGCCTTTAAGGTGTTTAACGTCCAGTGTTTTATGTGGACGTTTGTTTTGAGGTATATGTATAGTGCAGAGGAGTTTGCTCCATTGTGTCTAAATATGCTTTAAAGAGTGCCTTGGAATGGGCCAGTACTGTTTCTAGAAATTAAGCAACATCTGTGTGAATAAGGAAGTATACTTGTTTGCACAGTTAAAGCTTTTCTGATGAGTTAAAAAATGAGATTATGAATGCTCCACTTGATTCTGTTATTTGTTAGCACAGCACTTAATCTTATCTTTAAAAAGTGGGGGATAACAGGTAAACTGATGCAAGGGCAGCTAAAATGATCCGTACTCCTAAGTTTCCCTCCTTTAAGCAGGATTTTTGTCAGTGGCACAACCAACAGAACTTCCAGTCGAATAAAAGCCAAGGTACCAAAAGGAAATGTCAAGATGAAAATTCCTCCAAGCCTAACAAGGGATTCCTTTCCAAAAAAAGGATAACCCTTTTTCAACCTATGACTATGCTGAGCCTTGGCACCTGCCTTTGTCATGTCACCCTGTGGGTGCATCATCTCAAACTTAGTTCTCCACAAGGCAGCCTGGCCATCAGTAGTTTCTGACAATGGGTGCTCAACATTGTTAGCAGAGCTTACAGGTGGCAATGGTAGGTACACTTGCCTCAGTTCAAGGGCATGCTGTCTCACCTATGGGACCAGACTTTGTTATTCCCTCCTGAGAAAGAGGGCTGATGCTGGGCTCCGGGGTCATAGAACCAGTCCCTTCTTTGGAAAGGATGAACATTTTCTACTCCTGAATTTTCCTGGTTTCCAAAAAGCTGTCCTGGAGACCGGTGTTGGACTATACATTCTGGATCCTATTATCAAGGTCCCCAAGTTCAGAATTCTCACTCTGCAGACAGTGCTTACTTTTTTGCTGGACTCCTGCTTCATGGTGACCCTGGAATTGATACTTATCACCGTATTTCCATTACTTATCACTTTAGAAGATATCTGGGATTTGTTGTGTGTGGTTTGCACTGTCAGTTCTCTGTGTTACCATTTGGACTATCCATCTAAAGCTGATATACTCGCATTTCAGCGCTGATGCGCTTCCTTAGCTAATAAGGGACCCATTAACAAAACATAGAATCTCGTATCTTGAATTGGTGTTATCACTATCTAACTGCAATACTCTATACCTCCTACTCTGCAGTATCATAAACATATTGACTGGTTAAGATAATTATTGGGTTAGTCCTTCTTAATACAGATTGTGTTTTAAATGTGATAGTAATGGGCTACCAAGCCTGGATATAAAGTCCAGATATTGAATTTGTCTATGTAGTAATGCTTGTATTAATGGCTATTTTTTATACCTAGAATTTGCTGTTTAGCTGAAGGTGGAATTGTGGTTTAAGTCTTACTGAGCTTAAAACAGTGTAGTACTGCAGTATATTATTTTTCAGTTGCTGTTTTTTATAGAGGCAAGATTGCTATTTATGTTATGTATCTATGATAACTGTTATAAATGTTACCAAACCTACCCAACATGTCCTAACTCTTGCTTTTTGCTCCCCTCTCCATTGTTGTTTTTTCTCTCTCCTCTCAGCAACATACTCTCCTGTGCTATCTCCTGCACTAGTCTCTTGAAATCAACCTGCCTTGGGGAATGAACTCATTCTGAATGTTTGCAGTGCTAACTCAAAGCCTAATCTCCCTGCAACCGGTCTCACATTAACCAGAAAGTATGTTGTTGGTCTCTATATCCTGCCTATATTTTCTGTAAACCATTGTAATACATCCTTCCAGAGAACCAAATGTAGGCTTCAGGCCAGCACAGACAGCAGTCTCCACCGCCCTTTTCTTAACTTATATATTACCCACACACCTCCTAACCCACACAGTACTCCCTATTACTTGTAGTCACCCCCTTCTAGTTACACAACCAGACATTCTCCTTCTTTTATCTCCTGTAATATCAAACCCGGACAAAGGTGCCACCCCCACAACCCAGCTTTATCTCTTGGGTACCTCCTGCCCACGGGCTTTATTTCACAGATCCTTGAATTCCTAAGACTACCTAACCTACTAGTTCTTCACTCTTGTATTACCCTGGTTACATCCACCAACCCCATTCTTTGACTTCTTACTAAACTCTGCTCTTGCTTACTGCTGACTTACCTTAATTTACAGCTCTTCTGATTGTTTTCCTGGCAAACAGTTTACTAACTGTTTCTACCCGCTCCGTTCGCCCTGCGGGCTCACTCCGCTCCCCTCCCTACCCCCATATCCCACCCACCCCCAGGGGTCCTACCTTTATACTTCCTAGACCACACCTCTTCCTCCATCCCACCCCTTCCTCTGTCATCACTTCCTACCCTCACTTCCTTCCCACCACTTTAATCCTATCACACAACATATTCTTTCATCCTACTCTATACAAACACTCCTCTCTCTATACTGCCTCCTTACACACTACTTCAACTATCCACGTCCACTAACTTTATCCTAACATATCACACTCCTACATTTTATTGATACTACCCTCTCTCCCTTCTCCTCCTAATACAGTCTAAGCTTCCACCTTCTAATTTACCAACTAATACTCTTACAATGATGAACCAAAACATCCCACCCTTTATCTCACTATTACTTATACTATTACTACTACCTTCCTTAATGCTCACTCATCTACTCACCTTCTTTGAAAGCCCACTTGACCCACTGCTAAATTATCCCAAAACAGAAACGATCGCACTAAACTCACACCCACAACTTACACATGCTAATATCACATTCTCTTCTAAATACATACTTCCTAAATTTCATCGAACACAACACACAAAGTATAATAACCTCAATCCCAGGAAATGTCTATTTCATTACAGTAGAATCCACTACCATTACTATCTAAACATACTACTCTCTTTAAAAGGTGGCGATATCCACCCTAACCCAGGGCCTTTAACTTCTCATTCTTCATCCCTCAACTCCAAAAAGTATCCTACCCATATATTTTCCAAACAATCTAACTCCCTTACTATTGCTCATCTTAATATACGCAGCATAAACAATAAAATTACCCAATTACAAGCCCTGACTGAAATCTACTCCTTTGATATTCTATGCTTAACAGAAGCTTGGTTAAAACCTACAACCAAAGACGATCAGATCATCCCACCGGGATATAATATCCTAAGACTTGACCGAACTTCCAAAAGAGGTGGAGGAGTTGCTATCCTATATAAACCTCACCTACATGTAACCACCTATGACCTCGAACTACCTCCGGACTCCAATGCAGAGATTCTTATCTCTAAACTCCTTATTAACAAGTCCAAATCTATCTATATCATCTGTATGTACATACCCCCTGGTAACAACATAGCAACTATGGAATCTATTCTCTCCTGGCTATCCCAAAACCTACCTCAAGAAACAATAATCCTAGGTGATACAAATATAGACTGGACCTCCTTCTGCAGTAACCTCCCTTCCAACCACATAAACCTATATGGGTATTCCCAAACTATCACCTCCCCTACCAGGACAAATAAATCCAATAAGAAATCTAGCCTTTTAGACTGGATTCTTATTAACCGTCTTCCCCATACTTATGAATCAGGAACTCTCCCAGATGATTTAAGTGACCACTCCCTTACCTATATAATCAGACATAAAACTAGCTGTCCCTCTCCCACATCCACAATAAGCATCAGATCCAAAAAGAACTTTAACTCTGAACTATTCCAGATGGAACTAAAAGCATGTAACTGGTCACCACTACAAACTTTATCCGTAGATGAAGCCGTTACTTACTTTAACACCAACTTCCTTACCATCCTGAACCACCATGCCCCAACCAGACAAATTAGAACAAAAACCAAACATGCACCATGGCTCTCTAAAGAAACCAAACAAAAAATCAAAGATAGAAACAAACAATGGATAATATGGAAAAAGACTCAAAGTCCCATCCACCAACAAACCTTCAGACAACTAAGAAACCAAACCAAAAAAGCTGTAATATTAGATAAAAAAACTACTACCTACTATCCCAACAACTGAATCAATCCAAACCACAAAAGTTCTGGTCCAGCATCAATCAACTACTCCACCCAGGACAATCAACCACTCCTAGCCCCCAAAATACTGAACACAAAACTTCAATAAATATAGCTAATGATTTTAATACATTCTTCACAAACACTATACAAACACTAGCTAGCCAGCTCTCACCTCAGAACTTCACTTTACCTACTAAAAAAACAAACTCTTCTCCCTCCTTTCAACTTCACCCCGTCCCTACATCATATGTGCTTACCCTCCTTCAGAAATTGAAACCATGCTCTCCCTCAGCAGACCAACTACCTGCAGAATTTCTGCAACTAGCTGCTAAAGCCATTGCCCTCCCAATATCAATCCTGATCAACAGAACCATTACTGAAAGCTATATCCCTTCTATATGGAAGATCTCCCATATTATCCCCCTCCACAAAGGTGGCCAATCTACCGAGCTTTCCAATTATCGACCTATTGCCCTCCTCTCACCTCTAGCTAAGATTATGGAAAAATGCATCCACAAACAACTGCTTCAACACCTAACACAAAATAACCTTCTAGCTAACTGTCAGCATGGTTTTAGACCTTCACATAGTACCTCCACTGCCCTTCTCTCCTTTACAGGTACTATCAACAAACACCGTAGTCTAAACAAACTCTCTTCTGTCCTATTCATTGACTTATCTAAAGCTTTTGACATGGTGAACCACCAAATTCCCATTACCATAATAAAATCCCTATCACTTGATTCATCCTCCATACAGTGGTTTCAGTCCTACCTTGACAATAGACAGCAGGCAGTACTATGGCACGTCCCTCTCTACCCACTTACCAGTCAACCTCGGTGTCCCCCAAGGATCCATCCTTGGACCTCTTCTTTTTTCCATTTTCATCAATGACCTCCACCTAGCCATCCCTCAAGCCTCATGTATACAATATGCAGATGATTCTACACTTATATGCTCAGCCTCATCCTCTTCAGACCTCCTATACCTTACCCAACAAGTGTTCAACACAGTAGAGAAATGGTTTACCCACAGATGCCTTCTCTTAAACCCCAAAAAGACTAAACTCCTTCTATTCTCTCCCACCAGCAAATTCTCCCCATTGGATTTCACAGTCACTTCTATCAACAAAACTATTATATCCCCTGAAGCTACCACTAAACTACTAGGAGTCACCATCGACAATAAACTAAACTTTGATATACATATAAACAATACTATAAAATCAGTTAATAAAAAATTGGGCTCCCTGTATCAGATTAAATCTTTTCTCCTACCCTCTGCTCGTACAATAAGAGCACACACACACCTAATAGCTCCTCTTCTATATGCCTCAACCATCTTTACTAAACTATCTAAACACAACCTCAGCAAACTGGAAAGGTCCTATAATAACATCGCCAGATTTGCCACAGGAAACCCATTTCGAACCCATCATTGCCTCAATTTAAAACAGCTAGGCTGGCTTGAACTACAGAACCTAATCAAATTCCATCAACTAACTATAGCTCACAAAACCCTTTACACACCATCCAAAACACCAGCTCTATCCACACTAATCACTCCCTACAAGAACCTAGATTCCCTTAGGTCTTCACATAAACTCTTAGCTAGTTCTACCAAAACAAACAACAAGGCCGGTGACTCTCTTTTTTCTAATACAGTAGGGAAAGCCTGGAATCTTCTACCAAATGAAATTTCTACACTTCCCTCACTATCCATTTTCAAAAACAATCTGAAAGTATATCTCAAATCTCACTGGCTATGTTACTGTTCCAAACCTGACTAGCTCTATAGTCACCCTAAACTCTGATCTTCCCCTTCTTTTCCTTCAGGAAAAAAAAAAAATAAATAAAAATGTTTCTTGTTTTCTTAGTTCTGCCATATGAACTGCATCTACTGTTAAGATTGAATTCTATACTGACAATTTACTTTGAATTGTTAAAATTTATCCTGTAAATCAGTCTGTTTTTGCTTTTATTTTTTGTATTGATTTTGTTTATATGCTTGACTCACAGAAATTTGTTAATTTAGCTGTATTTACCTAGGAGCTTTTCTCCCCGGGCCTCTACTGAAAATGGACATGTATCCAGTTAGACTAGCCCGGTAAACAAATGTAAAATAAAAATAAAATAAATAAATAAATTGCACCTGAAGTGTTAAACAAATGCCTTGCCCCAGTAGCGGGCCACTGTCAGACTCTGAGCATTCACTTCTTTCCTTACTTGAACAACTTGCTGATTTGTGCGGTGCTTGTAATCAGGTGTTTGGAATTACTAAAGAAGGGCTCAGCCTTACTGTCCCAGGGTTACTTTGCAAACACTCATCTTCCCAGAGTGCTTAATTGACTCTGACAAAAGAATGACCTTTCTTTGCAATGTCAAGGTCATGTCTTACCAGATGGTATAGTACCTGTCCAATTGCTATTCTGCCCCTTATTTCCAAGATTCTTGAAAAATATGTACAGTCTGAACTTCTTGACTTTCTCACCAACAATCAAAGTCTGTCTCCTACTCAGAATGGATTCAGGCCAGGTCACAGCACGATGACTGCCATCGTCTCCTTCATGGACACAATCAATAAATCTAGGGATGCTGGTAAATATGTCTCCTCCATCTTCCTCAACCTTTCCAAAGCCTTTGATACCATATCTCTCTCCCGTCTGAGCCAGCTCTTACTAACTGGATTGTTCCCCTATCACTTAATTGGTTCTCAAGCTACTTAACAAATAGGCTACAAGCAGTTAATTAGAACTCCTTTCTCTCTATCTCCCTAACCCAACAGGGGTACGTTAAGGACCCATACTGGGGCCCATACTTTTCAGCATCTTCCTTAATAGCCTCCCTTTATCTCTTACTCTTGGTTCTCGTATTCAATATGCTGATGATGCTACAATCGTTTGCTCTGCTGATTCCATTCCCAAGCTCCAAAGCTAGCTTTCTCTTCAATTGAAAACTGATTTACCAAAAATCACTTGCGTCTCAATCCTAACAAAAACAAACTACTAGTTTTAACTCCTAAGTCACGTACCCCACTAAACAAAGACCACTTCACTATACTCTCCCACAACAAAACACTAATTGAAATAATCACCCATACTAAACCACTAGGTGTTATAATAGATGAATACCTGAAATTCGATTTTCACGTCCAGCACAACATCAAAAAGTCTCATCAAAAATTGGGCTTACTATACAGACACAATCACTTTCTCATCCCCACTACAAAAAGACCCTAATCATCACATATCTTCTACCTTCTCTGATCTATGGAGCTCCACTACTCACAAACCTACTGTCTAACCTAAAATCCAAACTATAAACTTGCTACAATAAAATTGCCCTATTTGCAACAAACACCTCCTATTCCACCCACCACTGTGCATCTTTACATTCTTTAGACTGGTTAGAACTACCACACTATCTCTCCTCATTCAACTAATGACAACACACAAAATTATATACAACCCTTCACTATGTCCTGCTCTTTCCTCTCTTTTCACGAACTACCTACCCAAAAAAATCACTTGGGTCTGAAAATCAACATCTACTACAGATTCATAAACCAAAACTTCCAACTGGCCAATTCCTATACTAGTACACTATTGCCAAAAAGTGGAACTCTCTCCCTTTAACTCTCTGATCTAACCCAAACATTGCAACTTTCAAGTATTCTTTACATAACTACCTATCTTCTATTTGGAGCTTTATCTGCTCCACACCCCCTTCCTTCAAGACCTGACCTCTTTCAATTCCTTGATTCCCTTTATGTAAACTCTACTCCTTCCTTCATTCTAAGTAAGAAATGAAGGCAAATACTTTTTTAGGCGAAGACTCCTTCAATAGAGAAATGCACAAGGCGACTGCAGAGCTGCAGAGATATAAAACTTTATGTATTAATATTATAAAATCACTAGATACAATACAAAAAGACAAAATTAAGTGCTTTCATCAGGTAAATGACTTCATCAGAATTACTCAATGTTAAACAACTCTCATTTAAATAATATACCTGGCCAATCATCTGAAAGACTAACATCACTTCCTCTGTAATATTAAAAGAAGTACTAGTCCCTAAAAGTTCCCTTATAATAGCACATAAATACACCACTATATTGATATAAACAATGCAGCTAGGAAACCACATATTATTAATACAAATTATGCTGTAAAAGTGCATCTCATATCACATTATAGCATGAACATTGATTTTCACAGAATTTACATAGTGCTATATAAACCACCCATTTACTATAGCAGTAGGTTTTTTTCTTTGTAGTGATATATCCAAAGTTTTTCAATTTAAATTTAGCAGTGTTCAAAATATATGGGCATTGAGAGCATCTTCCACATTTAAAAGTGCCACCCTGCCCTGAATTATATTTATTCCTTTCAAAAAGCCCTTTAAATGAGGTGTCCTTCTTATATACAACAATAGGTTTTGTACCAATTCTTTCCTGCACATCCAAGTCTGCCTCAAATATTTTCCAGTATTTGAAAATAATATTCCTAATATCAGAAAAATCAGATGTATACGTAAGGGCAAGTGCACTTGAAAAACTTTGGATATATCACTACAAAGAAAAAAATGTACTGCTATAGTAAAGGGTGGTTTATATAGCACTATGTAAATTCTGTGAAAGTTACTATGTGGGGAAAACCAAAAATGCACTCAGGTCAAGGATTTATCAGCACTTATATGACATCAAGCCGAAAAAGGAAACAAATGCATTGTACAAACATATTTGCAGTAAACCTAATCATTCTTTTAGATTTTTTTGTACTGGAGCAGATTGATTTGGGACCATGGGGTGGACCGGTGGATGATTACTTAGAATTTATTGAATTAAAATGGCAAATCAAATTAAATGTATGTCATCTTCCAGGACTGAATGACAGCATTTCTATGTCCCCTGTATTAAGACTAAAATCATTGTTCATGCTATAATGTGATATGAGATGCACTTTTACAGCATAATTTGTATTAATAATATGTGGTTTTCTAGCTGCATTGTTTATATCAATATAGTGGTGTATTTTATGTGTTATTATAAGGGAACTTTTAGGGACTAGTACTTCTTTTAATATTACAGAGGAAGTGATGTTAGTCTTTCAGATGATTGGCCAGGTATATTATTTAAATGAGAGTTAGCATTGAGTAATTCTGATGAAGTCATTTACCTGACGAAAGCGCTTAATTTTGTCTTTTTGTATTGTATCTAGTGATTTTATAATATTAATACATACAGTTTTCTATCTCTGCAGTCGCCTTGTGTTCATAGTATTTGCCTTCATTTCTAACTGTTGTTTCGGGTTATTAGATTATTTATTCCTTCCTTCATTCTGACAGCTCATTGTCAAAAGCGATCATGATACCTGCCTATAATCATGTTTCTTATTAATGATCCAGTCAGTATTGCTCATTGTCAAAAGCGATCACGATACCTGCCTATAATCATGTTTCTTATTAATGATCCAGTCAGTATTATAAAGTTCTTTATACATGTGTATTTTGAATGTAACTGTTATAAGGATGGGAATTATGATGCTTACCTATCTGTTTCACTTAAATTTAAATTGTTTAAATTGTTCATGTTTGTATCATATACTTGAAGCTTTTCTCCTTGGGCATCCACTGAAAATGGGTTCTTCAGCCCAGTGGACTTTCCCAGTAATTAAATGCCAGTAAATAAATAAATATTTTAGGAGTTCTCCAGGAGGAACTTGGCCTTAGCAGGAGAATTCCTACAATTTCTAGGATTTATTGTGCCCATGATTCTCATGATACCTCTGGACCATCTCAACATATGGAAAATTCAATGCTATGGCTGCAATTATTGGATCCAGCACACACATTCCCTGGAAAGTGTTACCTGTTCTGCCCTTCATCAGAAGAGAGCTACAGTAGTAGAGAGCACAGCTGAATATCAGTCCAGGCTTCCCTTCTTCCTGCCTGTTTTGGAGCAGTCTGTCCTGACAGATTCATCCAAATTTGCTTGGGGAGCTGTGTCAATGGACATGCAAGTATAGGCCACTTGGATGCTCAAGGGCATGCAATAGCACATCGGTATCAAGGAAATGTTGGCAGTAATCCATGCCTTGAAAGTCCTTCACCACCTATGGACTCCGTGTCCTCTTCTGGTGTTACAGACAATACTGCATTGATGTGATACCTCAACAAACAAAGGGATACATGGTCATGCACCCTGTGACAGTTGGCAATGATGGATGATGGCCTGGGAGCTGGCTTTACAGCATTTTGTGACTCTTCAGGCATCATATGTCCCATACTGTACTGTACTTTAAGGGGGGTACTGCAATCCTGGCTGTGTCCTCCTTTGGATGAGTAGCCTAGTAACTATGAACCTGTTATTGGATTGCTATCAATTCCCCACTTACCACAATATTACCAGTTTACTATTTTTCTTTAATATAACATAGGCAATTTATTCTTCAAGGGTACCAGGCACTGAATATTTAGATCAAACACTGAAATACAAAGCTTATTACTGGCAACAACCTCTTCATTAGCTACATATCTCTTTAATGTGGAATTATTCAGATGTCTTTTACTTCTACAGTGTTTGTTCATATTGACTGATACTGGTGGATTGTAATGACAGACGTTTGAGTGGCCTTTTATTGTTGAAATGTTCTGAAGTGGGCAGTTTTGTCATTATTGGTCCATACATTTTGTTTCACTTTTGTTGTTGTGTCTTTTGGCTTTTCCCGGTTAGGGGTCGCCACAGCGAAACTCCAGTCCGCTAATGATTGGCAGTGGATTTTTTTGTGCCGAGTTGCCAGCCCTAATGCACAACCTTCAACGAAGGTATGCCCATTCACGCATGTCGCCACACAGAAGATGCTCTAGCTGAGAATCGAACAGGACATCGTCTTACTAGGTACTGTAAAAATGTTCAAAGCTACAAAGTTAAAACACACACTAACAAATGGTACTGTATTATACAAGGAGTATACTTTAATACAATCAGGATGGTGCAAAGAATACATCTATGTATGCATGGTCCCAAAAATGTGTGCAAGGGGCCTAATGGCTTGAAAACAGACCACAGGTAAACTTTATCCACTACTGGCCAGATGTGTGTGTGTTTCAATGTCATTTCAATTAATGTAAGTTTCAAGGGCAGAGACGTTTACTGTTGATGCTAAGTCTGTTTTCACTGTGAGACTGTATTGCTTGGTTTAGCAAATGGCTATTAGTGTTTGTGCTATAAAATTTGGAATACAAGTTTTAAATTAAATCGAAATAAATGTCATCATTGAAGAAGTAAAGAAGAAAATAGTCTTCACAATGAGAGGTTTGAACAGTATTTATGGTAAATGGGGAGAAATAGCCAAGTAATGGGACACCGGAATGGTAGGCGGGAATTGTTGTGTGTGTATAGGGCCCCTGATCCATTACCCTACCTAGGGCCCATGTGATATGATCCAGCTCTGACTGAGAGTGAATTTTGACACCACTTTTGGTATGAAAGAGCAATTATTGTGTAACACAACTCTATCCCTGTGGAAAATCAGCTAGGGTTATCCCACCATGAGAGCCTTAAGCTCTGAGACTCACCTTGAAGAGGTCAGAACAATAAGCAAAACGGTTTTTCACATTAAGAACTTCATGTCAGCCTACATGGCAGGTTAGAAAAATGGCGAGACCAATTTTTCCAGAATGTATTTGAGATCCCACAAAGAAGGAATTTGCTTGTGAGGGGGTCTCATATGCAATACTCCATCCATATACTGTTTTACCAAAAGAGAAGAAGAAAGAGGAATCCATTGGAAGACAAGCAGAAATGGTTGCTAAATGCACCTTAATGGATGCATATGATAAGCCGTCTTGAAGTCACTCACACAAATACTTCAAGACCAGAGGGATGTTAACGTCTGTTCCCATTTTAAGCACCATTTAGAAAACCTCATCCAGCTGCAGACATAAGATTTTGAAATAGTAAGTTTTCTGGCCTCCATTACACATATCCGTATGAAACAAGTGCCTAAATGGAATCAGCTGTCAGTTGCAGTTGCTCTAAACTGGAGTGTACCAGTCACCTCTGAGACCATGTGAGTAGATCCAGAGTGTGAGGAAGTCTGTGGTAATTGTTCTAGGCCAATATCATTAGAAGGGAGAAACAAGATTGCCTGGGCCAAAGGGAGGTCATCACAATGATATTTGGAATTTCTTTCTGAACCCTCAGAAGTATCTTGTGACTCAGTGGAAAGGATGGGAACACATACAGGAGCGTACCCTTCCAAGGGAACGAGAATGCAGCTGTCCTCCAACGATGACATAGACATGTCGAACAGAATGTCTCCAGACGTCTGTTTGGAAAGGAGGTAAACAGATCTATCTGACGTGTTCCCCACATCTGGATTAGATCCTGGAGCACCACTGCTTTGAGCTGCCATTTATGCAAGTCTGCCCAGGATCTGCAATGATATTTTGTAAAGTACAGCACAGTATCCACAATCTGTCTACATGCTAGGGAGTAGAACTGACAGCCTTCTGCATCAAAAGTAAGTATGCTCTCTGTTATGCTTCTGACAATGCTTTAAATTCTATAGCACAGTAGTGATAACCATTTGCTAAACAAAACATTTGCACATGGAAAACAGACTTAGCATGAGTAACAGTAAACTCTTCTTCCATTAAAATTCATAATTCCATGAAAATGCACTGAAGCTCACAATTCCTTGAAAATACACTGAAACTTAATTCCATGAAAATGCACTGAAGCTCACAATTCCTTGAAAATACACTGAAATGTAATTCCTTGAAAATGCACTAAAACTCAGTTCACTGGAAATGTACTGAAATCTGATTCTTTTGAGTACTTCGGTGGTTAGTGTAGAGGATTCAGGCTCTTGTTTCCTGTAACCAAAGGTACAGGGTTTGAACTTGAGCAAATTAACTAACCTGCCTTCTCTAAGACACACACACGCACACACCTTACCGATGGATGGAACTTTGTTCATCAGTGCAACTCCAGGGCACATGTTACTGATGGATGGAATGTTGTTCATCCATGCAAGTGTGTTCACATGTCCAGGGAAGCTGTGTTCATCAGGCAGGAAGTGTGTATTTAAATTCCACTCATGAAAAGTGACAAGTATGTGTGTCGATGCAAAGATGCAGAGGGTGGAAGCAACAGATGAGTACAATGATGCATACAGAGATGCAGAGAACACATGCATTTTATTTTTTTTAATTAAAAAAATAAATGTTGTGGCAACTCCCCAGTCAGTGGGCTCCCTCCCAGCCAGTGAATCCTAGGTGACCGCCTAGGTCACCTAGTGTTGGATTTGGCTCTGCCCTCAATAAGTCTGTTAACCTCCCTGTTTTTTCCCAGAACCTAAGAATAAGGGAGAGAGGATACTTCATACCGTGGGTGTGTGTCGGCAGCTTTGACAGTACAAACCCCTTCAGGAAGGCTGAAACACTTTTTTGTTCCTTCATATAGTCAAAGAAGGGTCAACCTGTCTCAAAGTAAAACATGTTGGTTGTCCTGTAGTATTGTTTTTGTCACACCCGCCACGACAAGGTGAATCCAGGCATAGTAAAGGCACAATCCTACTGGAACCTTTTCCTCCTCAGTGGCTTATTGGAAGGTTATGGACTGTAGAAGGATTCTACAGGCAGCAACTTAATCCCCTGGCCATACCTTTATGAAACACTATAAGTTGCAAGCCTTTTCTCAATCCAGAGCCAGCTTTCCTAGGATTACTCTGCAGGGCCTCCTGGACCCTTACCCTTCTTCCTGCCAGGTTGGGTAACCTTTAGGAATCTATCCATATGCTAATAAGGCAATGTGTTTGTTAATCATAGTACAGTAGAGTAAGCCCTATTTAGCTGTAGATGTTAGTAGAGTACAGTACCCACCCAGCATTCTCTTTTGGACTGTACATAGTTTGGTGTCGGAGGTGCCATCGAGTTAGGCTCAGCAGCCTTTTCATTTTGAGTGCATGTGTTTTTCTGGGTTTGGGTGTGGGTTTTGGTTTGAAGCAGTAGGTGTTCAATAGCTTGAATTTTCATCTTCTTTTCCTTCTGGACCCTGGAGAACTTGGGGGTTCTCTATGTGAATCTAGTTGGTGGTCCCTGTGCTCTCAGGAGTTCTGAGCTTTGGTGATCTGCCAGAGGTGGGAATGGCAGAATATGCCTGCTCCATGTGCTAGTAAGGCAGTGTGTTCTACAACGGTCTACTGTTACAGGTGAGTAGGACTTATGCGGCTGTACTTTAGTTTTGTTACTTTCAACATGGTAAACAGATCCCTGGCAGAGTCAGAGCCCATTCAACAAGAGCAGAAACCACCAACACAGCATTTTTAAATGAAACTCATATACAGTCCATTCTAGAGGCAGCCACTTGGTCCCTCTGTACATATCTTCATCAAGTACTATCATTGTGGTACCCTATTCAGAGCCAGAGCCAGATTTGCCTTTGCCATTCTGCAGAGCCTGCTGTCCCCAGACCAGAACTTTCTCTGTCCTCCCCAGTAAAGAAGTTTTGGGAACTGTCCCTATACTTAGTACTACAATGAACATAGTACAGTTGTGTAGATGACATAATTCTTGATGTTTGAGTACAGTAGTGTTACTGTACCCTTTCCTTCTCTCCTGCCTTGAGGTTGAGGTGGGTATCATACACACTTATTGTCCCTCCATCTTGCTCCCCTAACTCAGGGCTGTCAATTGTCAGTAGGGTCAATGTGGGCAGGTTATGCTCCACCTGAGAAAATATCAGACTCCAGTATGATGGACAAGAAAGAATGAAGAAGGTGCCAGTTGATGTGCCTTTCTACAACCAACATCCTGGCATCAGATTGTGGAGGTCAGCTTCTGGAGTTGGAGTAAACTTCAGTAATGCCTTGAGAATATGATGAAAGAAAGTCAAACATAGGTTCCTAGGTATATACTGGACTAATAACCACTAGGGCCCCTATAAGCCTTGCCATTCAACTCAGATGTGACCCAGATATATACAAGGGGTGATTTACTGATTACCTCTTTCCATCAGAGACATAGGAGCCAGACCAGGGGTGAATTTGCAATTACACATCAATTAGTCCAAGTTGCACTTAAATAGAGATAGGGAAAAAAAACTCTGCTTCACATGGATGGGGACCTTTTCCACAGAATGAGAATTCTCTGAGAAAGAGATCTTTATCTTCAGCATGTCCTATTTATGTCTTAGTCGTATAGTTCTAATATTGTTTGTTTTGTGGATGTGCAAAAGGTTCATCAAAACAGGGTCCAGGGATGCCTTGTATGCCAGGCAAAGATCACATCTTAGATGTCTGTATGATACTGAGTTTAAGAGACAGAGCTTTGAGGTTATTATCGTAGGATATTGTGTTTACTAACTGTAACTTTTTCGTAAGGAACCTTTGTGGATGTTTAAGTTGCTGTATGTGTCTGGTCAGGTACATACCAAAGTGGGCATTATACTCTATGATGGGTCTGATGTGGGCCAAGTGCAGTGGTATGATGATCTCTGTGGACCTAGATGTCATGCCCTTGCTTATAAGTTGAGCATCACAAAAGGATTTTTTACTACTTTGGACACATGTTGGTCAAAGGCTAGGTTACTATCTACATAGTAACCTAAAGGTGTTTTATTGATTATATAGTTACCTGGGGTGGCAGACTTTCCAAAGGTACTATAATGCAGTTCTTGGCACTGAGATTTAAGCCACAGCTTTGGCACCAGGTGTTTATCTGTATTAGACCTTCCTGAAGGGTGTTCTCATCTTGGGGGGATTCAGTGACTGATGCCCATTTGCAATCATTTGCGAAGTTGGTTAGCCAGAGGCTTTTAACATTTGCTTTTACATCTGAAACGTACATGCCAAAGAGAAGTGGACCTAGCAGAGAGCCCACTGGTGACCAGTCTTTGTTGAGGTGGTCTCAGTAATTCTAACCTCCTAAAATCTGGAAAACTGATTACTTTAGTCCAAGTTCTGGAAGTTTGTTGACAATGACCAGTTGGGGCTTTGTATTACATGCCTTAAACAGATCTAGGTAGGCAGTATGCACCATTTTTCCTTCATCCATTACCTTAGAGACCTTTTGAAAGATATACAGCAGATTCAGTAAGCATGACTTTCCTTTGACAATGCCTAACTAGTTTAGATCCAGTGTTTGGAGCTTTCCTATGTCCTTGTGATAATTTCCATAATTATTTCCATGTTTTTTTCCAAGTAAGACTAGTCAGACTAATGGGTTTTTAGTTTCGAGGATCTGTTGAAGTTCCTCCCTTATGAAGGGGGGTGACCATCAGAGCCCTCCATCCATGTGACACAAAGCCTGTTTTAAGACTGAAGTTAAACAATGACTTTGGGAGTTCTGATAAATTGTGTTTTAGACTGTTCAGAGGCATCCTGGGATGTTATCAGGGCCCAATAAGGCCATGTTCTTGGCTTTAAGGAGTGCAGCCAGTACATGCTCCCTAGTTAGAGTTGGAGGGGTTATGTTGATGGTATTTTTCAGAGAATGGTTTATAGTGAGATGGGGGTAAATTAGGAACTGAATTTATCCACTAACAGTCTCGTTATATCGCCAGGTTTTGTGAATGTAGCACCATTGACCACTAATTCAGCAGATTGCTGTGTTCTGAGATTTCTGACATAGTTGTTGAAGGCCTTATGGTTATCTTTCACCTGGGAAAGTTGGCCTTGTTTGACCCAATTAGCCTTCTTAGTTGCTTACTTATTCTGATGAGAGAATTTTTTTATCCTTCTAGGCATTACCCTTCATGATTTTTCGTATATTTTTTCCTGTTGTTGTATAGCCCGTTTAATTTGTGAAGCCACAAGAGTGATTTGTTTCTGGGGCTAGTCATGGACTTACTTCTGGTGGGTACAGCAGTCTTTATGCAGTCATTAACATGGTTGAACAGAGTTCCTGAGAGCAATTCAGCATAGGCTACTGTGTTCTTGTAGTTAGGAGGGGCATTACATTTTGACAAACCATCACTTAATAAACGGTAATTTGTCCTGGATTTGTTCCTAACTGTTACTGGTTTTAATGGGATTACAAAATTGATTTTGATTTTGAGGGAGACAATTTTACAGTCCAACATTAGCAGGAAGGATGGGACATGGGGGATGGGGTGTGCAGCATGAGGTCCAGTATGCTGGAACCTCTAGTGGGTGTATTTACTGTTTAGTAAAAGGCATTTCTATTTCCAGGAATCTCTGTGCCTGTAGATCTTAGGCTGCATAGGATTACCAGGTCTACAGAGGGGTAATTAAAAGAACGATGCATAATATGACTAGATTGATGAGGGATATATGAGAAGTATACAATCTGGTGCATAATATGACTAGATTGATGAGGGATATATGAGAAGTATACAAGTTGGTGCATATTATGACTAGATTGAGGGATATATGAGAAGTATACAATCTGATGCATAATGTGACTAGATTGATGAGGGATATATGAGAAGTATACAATCTGGTGCATAATATGACTAGATTGATGAGGGATATATGTGAAGTATACAATCTGGTGCATAATGTGACTAGATTGATGAGGGATATATGAGAAGTATACAATCTGGAACATAATGTGACTATATTGATAAGGGATATATGAGAAGTATACAATCTGTTGCATAATGTGACTAGATTGATGAGGGATATATGAGAAGTGTACAATCTGGTGCATAATGTGACTAGATTGATGAGGGATATATGAGAAGTATACAATCTGGTGCATAATGTGACTAGATTGATGAGGGATATATGAGAAGTATACAATCTGGTGCATAATGTGACTAGATTGATGAGGGATATGTGAGAAGTATACAATCTGGTGCATAATGTGACTAGATTGATGAGGGATATATGAGAAGTATACAATCTGGTGCATAATGTGACTAGATTGATGAGGGATATATGAGAAGTATACAATCTGGTGCATAATTTGACTAGATTGATGAGGGATATATGAGAAGTATGCAATCTGATGCATAATGTGACTAGATTGATGAGGGATATATGAGAAGTATACAATCTGGTGCATAATGTGACTAGATTGATGAGGAATATATGAGAAGTATGCAGTCTGGTGCATAATGTGACTAGATTGATGAGGCATATATCAGAAGTATACAATCTGGTGTATAATGTGACTTGTTTGATGAGGGATATATGAGAAGTATACAATCTGGTGCATAATATGACTAGATTGATGATGGATATATGAGAAGTATACAATCTGGTGCATAATGTGACTAGAGTAATGAGGGATATATGAGAAGTATACAGTCTGGTGCATAATGTGACTAGACTGATGAGGGATATATGAGAAGTATACAATCTGGTGCATAAAGTGACTAGATTGCTGAGGGATATATGAGAAGGATACAATCTGGTGCATAATGTGACTAGATTGATGAGGGATATATGAGAAGGATACAATCTGGTGCATAATGTGACTAGATTGATGAGGGATATATGAGAAGTATACAATCTGGTGCATAATGTGACTAGATTGATGAGGGATATATGAGAAGTATACAGTCTGGTGCATACTATGACTAGATTGATGAGGGATATATGAAATGTATACAATCTGGTGCATAATGTGACTAGATTGATGAGGGATATGTGAGAAGTATACAATCTGGTGCATAATGTGACTAGATTGATGAGGGATATATGAGAAGTATACAATCTGGTGCATAATGTGACTAGAGTGATGAGGGATATATGAGAAGTATACAATCTGGTGCATAATTTGACTAGATTGATGAGGGATATATGAGAAGTATGCAATCTGGTGCATAATGTGACTAGATTGATGAGGGATATATGAGAAGTATACAATCTGGTGCATAATGTGACTAGATTGATGAGGAATATATGAGAAGTATGCAGTCTGGTGCATAATGTGACTAGATTGATGAGGGATATATCAGAAGTATACAATCTGGTGTATAATGTGACTTGTTTGATGAGGGATATATGAGAAGTATACAATCTGGTGCATAATATGACTAGATTGATGATGGATATATGAGAAGTATACAATCTGGTGCATAATGTGACTAGAGTAATGAGGGATATATGAGAAGTATACAGTCTGGTGCATAATGTGACTAGACTGATGAGGGATATATGAGAAGTATACAATCTGGTGCATAAAGTGACTAGATTGCTGAGGGATATATGAGAAGGATACAATCTGGTGCATAATGTGACTAGATTGATGAGGGATATATGAGAAGTATACAATCTGGTGCATAATGTGACTAGATTGATGAGGGATATAAGAGAAGTATACAATCTGGTGCATAATGTGACTAGATTGATGAGGGATATATGAGAAGTATACAGTCTGGTGCATACTATGACTAGATTGATGAGGGATATATGAAATGTATACAATCTGGTACATAATATGACTAGATTGATGAGGGATATATGAGATGTGTACATTCTGGTGCATAATATGACTAGACTGATGAGGGATATATGAGAGGTATACAATCTGGTACATAATATGACTAGATTGATGAGGGATATATGAGATGTGTACATTCTGGTGCATAATATGACTAGACTGATGAGGGATATATGAGAAGTATACAATCTGGTGCATAATATGACTAGATTGATGAGGGATATATGAGAAGTATACAGTCTGGTGCATAATGTGACTAGATTGATGAGGGATATATGAGAAGTATACAATCTGGTGCATAATGTGACTAGATTGATGAGGGATAAATGAGAAGTATACAATCTGGTGCATAATGTGACTAGATTGATGAGGGATATATGAGAAATATACAATCTGGTGCATAATGTGACTAGATTGATGAGGGATATATGAGAAGTATACAATCTGGTGCATAATGTGACTAGATTGATGATGGATATATGAGAAGTATACAATCTGGTGCATAATATGACTAGATTGATGAGGGATATATGAGAAGTATACAAGTTGGTGCATAATATGACTAGATTGAGGGATATATGAGAAGTATACAATCTGATGCATAATGTGACTAGATTGATGAGGGATATATGAGAAATATACAATCTGGTGCATAATATGACTAGATTGATGAGGGATATATGAGAAGTATACAATCTGATGCATAATGTGACTAGATTGATGAGGGATATATGAAAAGTATTCAGTCTGGTGCATAATGTGACTAGATTGATGAGGGATATATGAGAAGTATACAATTTGGTGCATAATATGACTAGATTGATGAGGGATATATGAGAAATATACAATCTGGTGCATAATATGACTAGATTGATGAGGGATATATGAGAAGTATACAATCTGATGCATAATGTGACTAGATTGATGAGGGATATATGAAAAGTATTCAGTCTGGTGCATAATGTGACTAGATTGATGAGGGATATATGAGAAGTATACAATCTGGTGCATAATATGACTAGATTGATGAGGGATATATGAGAAGTATACAAGTTGGTGCATATTATGACTAGATTGAGGGATATATGAGAAGTATACAATCTGATGCATAATATGACTAGATTGAAGGATATATGAGAAGTATACAATCTGATGCATAATATGACTAGATTGATGAGGGATATATGTGAAGTATACAATCTGGTGCATAATATGACTAGATTGATGAGGGATATATGAGAAGTATACAATCTGGAACATAATGTGACTATATTGATAAGGGATATATGAGAAGTATACAATCTGGTGCATAATGTGACTAGATTGATGAGGGATATATGAGAAGTATACAATCTGGTGCATAATGTGACTAGATTGATGAGGGATATATGAGAAGTATACAATCTGGTGTATAATGTGACTAGATTGATGAGGGATATATGAGAAGTATGCAATCTGGTGCATAATGTGACTAGATTGATGAGGGATATATCAGAAGTATACAATCTGGTGTATAATGTGACTTGTTTGATGAGGGATATATGAGAAGTATACAATCTGGTGCATAATATGACTAGATTGATGATGGATATATGAGAAGTATACAATCTGGTGCATAATGTGACTAGAGTAATGAGGGATATATGAGAAGTATACAGTCTGGTGCATAATGTGACTAGACTGATGAGGGATATATGAGAAGTATACAATCTGGTGCATAAAGTGACTAGATTGCTGAGGGATATATGAGAAGGATACAATCTGGTGCATAATGTGACTAGATTGATGAGGGATATATGAGAAGTATACAATCTGGTGCATAATGTGACTAGATTGATGAGGGATATAAGAGAAGTATACAATCTGGTGCATAATGTGACTAGATTGATGAGGGATATATGAGAAGTATACAGTCTGGTGCATACTATGACTAGATTGATAAGGGATATATGAAATGTATACAATCTGGTACATAATATGACTAGATTGATGAGGGATATATGAGATGTGTACATTCTGGTGCATAATATGACTAGACTGATGAGGGATATATGAGAGGTATACAATCTGATACATAATATGATTAGATTGATGAGGGATATATGAGAAGTATACAATCTGGTGCATAATGTGACTAGATTGATGAGGGATATATGAGAAGTATACAATCTGGTGCATAATGTGACTAGATTGATGATGGATATATGAGAAGTATACAATCTGGTGCATAATATGACTAGATTGATGAGGGGTATATGAGAAGTATACAGTCTGGTGCATATCGTGACTAGATTGATGAGGGATATATGAGAAGTATACAATTTGGTGCATAATATGACTAGATTGATGAGGGATATATGAGAAGTATACAATCTGGTGCATAATGTGACTAGATTGATGAGGGATATATGAGAAGTATACAATCTGGTGCATAATGTGACTAGATTGATGATGGATATATGAGAAGTATACAATCTGGTGCATAATATGACTAGATTGATGAGGGATATATGAGAAGTATACAGTCTGGTGCATAATATGACTAGATTGATGAGGGATATATGAGAAGTATACAATCTGGTGCATAATGTGACTAGATTGATGAGGGATATATGAGAAGTATACAATCTGGTGCATAATGTGACTAGATTGATGAGGATATATGAGAAGTATACAATCTGGTGCATAATGTGACTAGATTGATGAGGGATATATGAGAAGTATACAATCTGGTGCATAATGTGACTAGATTGATGAGGGATATATGAGAAGTATACAATCTGGTGCATAATGTGACTAGATTGATGAGGGATATATGAGAAGTATACAATCTGCTGCATAATGTGACTAGATTGATGAGGGATATATGAGAAGTATACAATCTGGTGCATAATGTGACTAGATTGATGAGGGATATATGAGAAGTATACAATCTGGTGCATAATGTGACTATATTGATAAGGGATATATGAGAAGTATACAATCTGGTGCATAATGTGACTAGATTGATGAGGGATATATGAGAAGTATACAATCTGGTGCATAATGTGACTAGATTGATGAGGGATATATGAGAAGTATACAATCTGGTGCATAATGTGACTAGATTGATGAGGGATATATGAGAAGTATAGAGTCTGGTGCATGATGTGACTAGACTGATGAGGGATATATGAGAAGTATACAAGCTGGTGCATAATGTGACTAGATTGATGAGGGATATATGAGAAGTATACAATCTGGTGCAAAATGTGACTAGATTGATGAGGGATATATGAGAAGTATACAATCTGGTGCATAATGTGACTAGATTGATGAGGGATATATGAGAAGTATACAATCTGGTGCATAATGTGACTAGATTGATGAGGATGTATGAGAAGTATACAATCTGGTGCATAATGTGACTGGATTGATGAGGGATATATGAGAAGTATACAATCTGGTACATAATGTGACTAGATTGATGAGGGATATATGAGAAGTATACAATCTGGTGCATAATGTGACTAGATTGATGAGGGATATATGAGAAGTATACAATCTGGTGCATAATGTGACTAGATTGATGAGGGATATATGAGAAGTATACAATCTGGTGCATAATGTGACTAGATTGATGAGGGATATATGAGAAGTATACAATCTGGTGCATAATGTGACTAGATTGATGAGGGATATATGAGAAGTATACAATCTGGTGCATAATATGACTAGATTGATGAGGGATATATGAGAAGTATACAATCTGGTGCATAATATGACTAGATTGATGAGGGATATATGAGAAGTATACAATCTGGTGCATAATATGACTAGATTGATGAGGATATATGAGAAGTATACAATCTGGTGCATAATGTGACTAGATTGATGAGGGATATATGAGAAGTATACAATCTGGTGCATAATGTGACTAGATTGATGAGGGATATATGAGAAGTATACAATCTGGTGCATAATGTGACTAGATTGATGAGGGATATATGAGAAGTATACAATCTGGTGCATAATGTGACTAGATTGATGAGGGATATATGAGAAGTATACAGTCTGGTGCATAATATGACTAGATTGATGAGGGATATATGAGAAGTATACAATCTGGTGCATAATGTGACTAGATTGATGAGGGATATATGAGAAGTATACAATCTGGTGCATAATATGATTAGATTGATGAGGGATATATGAGAAGTATACAATATGGTGCATAATATGACTAGATTGATGAGGGGTATATGAGAAGTATACAATCTGATGCATAATGTGACTAGATTGATGAGGGATATAAGAGAAGTATACAATCTGGTGCATAATGTGACTAGATTGATGAGGGATATATGAGAAGTTTACAATCTGATGCATAATGTGACTAGATTGATGAGGGATATATCAGAAGTATACAATCTGGTGTATAATGTGACTAGATTGATGAGGGATATATGAGAAGTATACAGTCTGGTGCATAATATGACTAGATTGATGAGGGATATATGAGAAGTATACAATCTGGTGCATAATGTGACTAGATTGATGAGGGATATATGAGAAGTATACAATCTGGTGCATAATGTGACTAGATTGATGAGGGATAAATGAGAAGTATACAATCTGGTGCATAATGTGACTAGTTTGATGAGGGATATATGAGAAGTATACAATCTGGTGCATAATGTGACTAGATTGATGAGGGATATAAGAGAAGTATACAATCTGGTGCATAATGTGACTAGATTGATGAGGGATATATGAGAAGTATACAGTCTGGTGCATAATGTGACTAGATTGATGAGGGATATATGAGAAGTATACAATCTGGTGCATAATGTGACTAGATTGATGAGGGATATATGAGAAGTATACAATCTGGTGCATAATGTGACTAGATTGATGAGGGATATATGAGAAGTATACAATCTGGTGCATAATGTGACTAGATTGATGAGGGATATTTGAGAAGTATACAATCTGGTGCATAATGTGACTAGATTGATGAGGATATATGAGAAGTATACAATCTGGTGCATAATGTGACTAGATTGATGAGGGATATGTGAGAAGTATACAATCTGGTGCATAATGTGACTAGATTGATGAGGGATATATGAGAAGTATACAATCTGGTGCATAATGTGACTAGATTGATGAGGGATATATGAGAAGTATACAATCTGGTGCATAATGTGACTAGATTGATGAGGGATATTTGAGAAGTATACAATCTGGTGCATAATGTGACTAGATTGATGAGGATATATGAGAAGTATACAATCTGGTGCATAATATGACTAGATTGATGAGGGATATATGAGAAGTATACAATCTGGTGCATAATGTGACTAGATTGATGAGGGATATATGAGAAGTATACAATCTGGTGCATAAAGTGACTAGATTGCTGAGGGATATATGAGAAGGATACAATCTGGTGCATAATGTGACTAGATTGATGAGGATATATGAGAAGTATACAATCTGGTGCATAATGTGACTAGATTGATGAGGGATATATGAGAAGTATACAATCTGGTGCATAATGTGACTAGATTGATGAGGGATATATGAGAAGTATACAATCTGGTGCATAATATGACTAGATTGATGAGGGATATATGAGAAGTATACAATCTGGTGCATAATGTGACTAGATTGATGAGGGATATATGAGAAGTATACAATTTGGTGCATAATATGATTAGATTGATGAGGGATATGAGAAGTATACAATCTGGTGCATAATGTGACTAGATTGATGAGGGATATATGAGAAGTATACAGTCTGGTGCATAATATGACTAGATGGATATATGAGAAGTATACAATCTGGTGCATAATGTGACTAGATTGATGAGGGATATATGAGAAGTATACAATATGGTGCATAATATGACTAGATTGATGACGGATATATGAGAAGTATACAATATGGTGCATAATATGACTAGATTGATGAGGGGTATATGAGAAGTATACAATCTGATGCATAATGTGACTAGATTGATGAGGGATATATGAGAAGTATACAATCTGGTGCATAATATGACTAGATTGATGAGGGATATATGAGAAGTATACAGTCTGGTGCATAATATGACTAGATTGATGAGGGATATATGAGAAGTATACAATCTGATGCATAATATGACTAGATTGATGAGGGGTATATGAGAAGTTTACAATCTGATGCATAATGTGACTAGATTGATGAGGGATATATCAGAAGTATACAATCTGGTGTATAATGTGACTAGATTGATGAGGGATATATGAGAAGTATACAATCTGGTGCATAATGTGACTAGATTGATGAGGGATATATGAGAAGTATACAATCTGGTGCATAATGTGACTAGATTGATGAGGGATATATGAGAAGTATACAATCTGGTGCATAATGTGACTAGATTGATGAGGATATATGAGAAGTATACAATCTGGTGCATAATGTGACTAGATTGATGAGGGATATATGAGAAGTATACAATCTGGTGCATAATGTGACTAGATTGATGAGGGATATATGAGAAGTATACAATCTGGTGCATAATGTGACTAGATTGATGAGGATATATGAGAAGTATACAATCTGGTGCATAATATGACTAGATTGATGAGGATATATGAGAAGTATACAATCTGGTGCATAATGTGACTAGATTGATGAGGGATATATGAGAAGTATACAATCTGGTGCATAATGTGACTAGATTGATGAGGATATATGAGAAGTATACAATCTGGTGCATAATGTGACTAGATTGATGAGGGATGTATGAGAAGTATACAATCTGGTGCATAATGTGACTAGATTGATGAGGGATATATGAGAAGTATACAATCTGATGCATAATGTGACTAGATTGATGAGGGATATATGAGAAGTATACAATCTGGTGCATAATGTGACTAGATTGATGAGGGATATATGAGAAGTATACAATCTGGTGCATAATGTGACTAGATTGATGAGGGATATATGAGAAGTATACAATCTGGTGCATAATGTGACTAGATTGATGAGGATATATGAGAAGTATACAATCTGGTGCATAATGTGACTAGATTGATGAGGGATATATGAGAAGTATACAATCTGGTGCATAATGTGACTAGATTGATGAGGATATATGAGAAGTATACAATCTGGTGCATAATGTGACTAGATTGATGAGGATATATGAGAAGTATACAATCTGGTGCATAATGTGACTAGATTGATGAGGGATATATGAGAAGTATACAATCTGGTGCATAATGTGACTAGATTGATGAGGGATATATGAGAGGTATACAATCTGGTACATAATGTGAGTAGATTGATGAGGGATATATGAGAAGTATACAATCTGGTGCATAATATGACTAGATTGATGAGGGATATATGAGAGGTATACAATCTGGTACATAATATGAGTAGATTGATGAGGGATATATGAGAAGTATACAATCTGGTGCATAATATGACTAGATTGATGAGGGATATATGAGAAGTATACAATCTGGTGCATAATGTGACTAGATTGATGAGGGATATATGAGAAGTATACAATCTGGTGCATAATGTGACTAGATTGATGAGGGATATATGAGAAGTATACAATCTGGTGCATAATGTGACTAGATTGATGAGGGATAAATGAGAAGTATACAATCTGGTGCATAATGTGACTAGATTGATGAGGGATATATGAGAAACATACAATCTGGTACATAATATGACTAGATTGATGAGGGATATATGACATGTGTACATTCTGGTGCATAATATGACTAGACTGATGAGGGATATATGAGAGGTATACAATCTGGTACATAATATGACTAGATTGATGAGGGATATATGAGAAGTATACAATCTGGTGCATAATATGACTAGATTGATGAGGGATATATGAGAAGTATACAGTCTGGTGCATAATGTGACTAGATTGATGAGGGATATATGAGAAGTATACAATCTGGTGCATAATGTGACTAGATTGATGAGGGATAAATGAGAAGTATACAATCTGGTGCATAATGTGACTAGATTGATGAGGGATATATGAGAAATATACAATCTGGTGCATAATGTGACTAGATTGATGAGGGATATATGAGAAGTATACAATCTGGTGCATAATGTGACTAGATTGATGATGGATATATGAGAAGTATACAATCTGGTGCATAATATGACTAGATTGATGAGGGGTATATGAGAAGTATACAGTCTGGTGCATATCGTGACTAGATTGATGAGGGATATATGAGAAGTATACAATTTGGTGCATAATATGACTAGATTGATGAGGGATATATGAGAAATATACAATCTGGTGCATAATATGACTAGATTGATGAGGGATATATGAGAAGTATACAATCTGATGCATAATGTGACTAGATTGATGAGGGATATATGAAAAGTATTCAGTCTGGTGCATAATGTGACTAGATTGATGAGGGATATATGAGAAGTATACAGTCTGGTGCATAATATGACTAGATTGATGAGGGATTTATGAAAAGTATACAATCTGGTGCATAATACGACTAGATTGATGATGGATATATGAGATGTGTACCATTTGGTGCATAATATGACTAGATTGATGAGGGATATATGAGAAGTATACAGTCTGGTGCATAATATGACTAGATTGATGAGGGATATATGAGAAGTATACAATCTGGTGCATAATGTGACTAGATTGATGAGGGATATATGAGAAGTATACAATCTGGTGCATAATGTGACTAGATTGATGAGGGATATTTGAGAAGTATACAATCTGGTGCATAATGTGACTAGATTGATGAGGGATATGTGAGAAGTATACAATCTGGTGCATAATGTGACTAGATTGATGAGGGATATATGAGAAGTATACAATCTGGTGCATAATTTGACTAGATTGATGAGGGATATATGAGAAGTATGCAATCTGGTGCATAATGTGACTAGATTAATGAGGGATATATGAGAAGTATACAATCTGGTGCATAATGTGACTAGATTGATGAAGGATATATGAGAAGTATGCAGTCTGGTGCATAATGTGACTAGATTGATGAGGGATATATCAGAAGTATACAATCTGGTGCATAATGTGACTAGAGTAATGAGGGATATATGAGAAGTATACAGTCTGGTGCATAATGTGACTAGACTGATGAGGGATATATGAGAAGTATACAATCTGGTGCATAAAGTGACTAGATTGCTGAGGGATATATGAGAAGGATACAATCTGGTGCATAATGTGACTAGATTGATGAGGGATATAAGAGAAGTATACAATCTGGTGCATAATGTGACTAGATTGATGAGGGATATATGAGAAGTATACAGTCTGGTGCATACTATGACTAGATTGATGAGGGATATATGAAATGTATACAATCTGGTGCATAATATGACTAGATTGATTAGGGATATATGAGATGTGTACATTCTGGTGCATAATATGACTAGACTGATGAGGGATATATGAGAGGTATACAATCTGGTACATAATATGACTAGATTGATGAGGGATATATGAGAAGTATACAATCTGGTGCATAATATGACTAGATTGATGAGGGATATATGAGAAGTATACAATCTGGTACATAATGTGACTAGATTGATGAGGGATATATGAGAAGTATACAATCTGGTGCATAATGTGACTAGATTGATGAGGGATAAATGAGAAGTATACAATCTGGTGCATAATGTGACTAGATTGATGAGGGATATATGAGAAACATACAATCTGGTGCATAATGTGACTAGATTGATGAGGGATATATGAGAAGTATACAATCTGGTGCATAATGTGACTAGATTGATGATGGATATATGAAAAGTATACAATCTGGTGCATAATATGACTAGATTGATGAGGGGTATATGAGAAGTATACAGTCTGGTGCATAATGTGACTAGATTGATGAGGGATATATGAGAAGTATACAATCTGGTGCATAATATGACTAGATTGATGAGGGATATATGAGAAATATACAATCTGGTGCATAATATGACTAGATTGATGAGGGATATATGAGAGCTATACAATCTGGTGCATAATGTGACTAGATTGATGAGGGATATATGAGAAGTATACAATCTGGTGCATTATGTGAATAGACTGATGAGGGATATATGAGAAGTATACAATCTGATGCATAATGTGACTAGATTGATGAGGGATATATGAAAAGTATTCAGTCTGGTGCATAATGTGACTAGATTGATGAGGGATATATGAGAAGTATACAGTCTGGTGCATAATATGACTAGATGGATATATGAGAAGTATACAATCTGGTGCATAATGTGACTAGATTGATGAGGGATATATGAGAAGTATACAATCTGGTGCATAATATGACTAGATTGATGAGGGATATATGAGAAGTATACAATCTGGTGCATAATGTGACTAGATTGATGAGGGATATATGAGAAGTATACAATCTGGTGCATAATGTGACTAGATTGATGAGGGATATAAGAGAAGTATACAATCTGGTGCATAATGTGACTAGATTGATGAGGGATATATGAAATGTATACAATCTGGTGCATAATATGACTAGATTGATTAGGGATATATGAGATGTGTACATTCTGGTGCATAATATGACTAGACTGATGAGGGATATATGAGAGGTATACAATCTGGTACATAATATGACTAGATTGATGAGGGATATATGAGAAGTATACAATCTGGTGCATAATATGACTAGATTGATGAGGGATATATGAGAAGTATACAATCTGGTGCATAATGTGACTAGATTGATGAGGGATATATGAGAAGTATACAATCTGGTGCATAATGTGACTAGATTGATGAGGGATAAATGAGAAGTATACAATCTGGTGCATAATGTGACTAGATTGATGAGGGATATATGAGAAACATACAATCTGGTGCATAATGTGACTAGATTGATGAGGGATATATGAGAAGTATACAATCTGGTGCATAATGTGACTAGATTGATGATGGATATATGAAAAGTATACAATCTGGTGCATAATATGACTAGATTGATGAGGGGTATATGAGAAGTATACAGTCTGGTGCATATCGTGACGAGATTGATGAGGGATATATGAGAAGTATACAATCTGGTGCATAATATGACTAGATTGATGAGGGATATATGAGAAATATACAATCTGGTGCATAATATGACTAGATTGATGAGGGATATATGAGAGCTATACAATCTGGTGCATAATGTGACTAGATTGATGAGGGATATATGAGAAGTATACAATCTGGTGCATTATGTGAATAGACTGATGAGGGATATATGAGAAGTATACAATCTGATGCATAATGTGACTAGATTGATGAGGGATATATGAAAAGTATTCAGTCTGGTGCATAATGTGACTAGATTGATGAGGGATATATGAGAAGTATACAGTCTGGTGCATAATATGACTAGATTGATGAGGGATATATGAGAAGTATACAATCTGGTGCATAATGTGACTAGATTGATGAGGGATATATGAGAAGTATACAATCTGGTGCATAATGTGATTAGATTGATGAGGGATATATGAGAAGTATACAATATGGTGCATAATATGACTAGATTGATGAGGGGTATATGAGAAGTATACAATCTGATGCATAACGTGACTAGATTGATGAGGAATATATGAGAAGTATACAGTCTTGTGCATAATATGACTAGATTGATGAGGGATATTTGAGAAATATACAATCTGGTGAATAATATGACTAGATTGATGAGGGATATATGAGAGCTATATAAGCTGGTGCATAATGTGACTAGATTGATGAGGGATATATGAGAAGTATACAATCTGGTGCATAACATGACGAGATTGATGAGGGATATATGAGAAGTATACAATCTGTTGCATAATATGACTAGATTGATGAGAGGTATATGAGAAGTATACAATCTTGTGCATAATATGACTAGATTGATGAGGGATATATGAGAAGTATACAATCTGTTGCATAATATGACTAGATTGATGAGGGATATATGAGAAGTATACAGTCTGTTGCATAATGTGACTAGATTGATGAGGTATATATGAGAAGTATACAATCTGTTGCATAATGTGACCAGATTGATGAGGGATATATGAGAAGTATACAATCTGTTGCATAATGTGACTAGATTGATGAGGGATGTATGAGACGTATACAATCTGGTGCATAATGTGACTAGATTGATGAGGGATATATGAGAAGGATACAATCTAGTGCATAATGTGACTAGATTGATGAGGGATATATGAGAAGTATACAGTCTGGTGCATAATGTGACTAGATTGATGAGGGATATATGAGAAGTATACAGTCTGGTACATAATATGACTAGATTGATGAGGGATATATCAGAAGTATACAATCTGGTGCATAATATGACTAGATTGATGAGGGATATTTGAGAAGTATACAATCTGGTGCATAATATGACTAGATTGATGAGGGATATATGAGAAGTATACCATCTGGTGCATAATGTGACTAGATTGATGAGGGTTATATGAGAAGTATGCAGTCTGGTGCATAATGTGACTAGATTGATGAAGGATATATGAGAAGTATACAGTCTGGTGCATAATATGACTAGATTGATGAAGGATATATGAGAAGTATACAATCTGGTGCATAATATGACTAGATTGATGAGGGATATATGAGAAGTATACAATCTGGAACATAATATGACTAGATTGATAAGGGATGTATGAGAAGTATACAATCTTTTTTATTTATTTATTTTTTTATTTATTTATCATTTGTTGACCAGGAAAGTCCGACTAGTTTCCACAGAGCCTGTTTTCAGCGGAGGCTCAGGGAGAAATGCTCCAGATGCATGTCTTTGGAATGTGGGAGGAAACCGGAGTACCCGGAGGAAACCCACGCGAACACATGGATAACATTCAAACTTCACACAGAAGGCATCACAGCCGAGAATCGAAACTGAGAACCTCTTGTTGAGAGGTGACAATATTAACCACTGCACCACTGCGCTGCCCATCTGGTGCATAATATGACTAGATTGATGAGGGATATATGAGAAGTATACAATCTGGTGCATAATCTGACTAGATTGATGAGGGATATATGAGAAGTATACAATCTGGTGCATAATATGACTAGATTGATGAGGGATATATGAGAAGTATACAATTTGGAACACAATGTGACTAGATTGATGAGGGATATATGAGAAGTATACAATCTGGTGCATAATGACTAGATTTATGAGGGATATATGAGAAGTATACAATCTGGTGCATAATATGACTAGATTGATGAGGGATATATGAGAAGTATACAATCTGGTGCATAATATGACTATATCGATGAGGGATATATGAGAAGTATTCACTCTGGAACATAATATGACTAGATTGATGAGAGATATATGAGAACTATACAGTCTGGTGCATAATGTAACTAAATTGATGAGGGATATATGAGAAGTATACAATCTGGTGCATTATGTGACTAGATTGATGAGGGATATATGAGAAGTATACAATCTGGTGCATAATGTGACTAGATTGATGAGGGATACATGAGAAGTATACAATCTGGTGCATAAAGTGACTAGATTAATGAGGGATGTATGAGAAGTATACAGTCTGGTGCATAATATGACTAGATTGATGAGGGATATATGAGAAGTATACAGTCTGGTGCATAATATGACTAGATTGATGAGGGGATATATGAGAAGTATACAATCTGGTGCATAATGACTAGATTGATGAGGGATATATTTGAAGTATACAATCTGGTGCATAATATGACTAGATTGATAAAGGATATATGAGAAGTATACAATCTGGTGCATAATATGACTATATTGATGAGGGATATATGAGAAGTATACAATCTGGAACATAATGTGACTATATTGATGAGGGATATATGAAAAGTATACAATCTGGTGCATAATATGACTAGATTGATGAGGGATATGTGAGAAGCATACAATCTGGAACATAATTTGACTAGATTGATGAGGGATATATGAGAAGTATACAGTATGGTGCATAATATGACTAGGTTGATGAGGGATATACGAGAAGTATACAATCTGGAACATAATCTGACTAGATTGATGAGGGATATATGAGAAGTATACAGTCTGGTGCATAATATGACTAGATTGATGAGGGTTATATGAGAAATATACAATCTGGTGCATAATATGATTGGATTGATGAAGGATATATGAGAAGTATGCAATCTGGTGCATAAAATGACTAGATTGATGAGGGTTATATGAGAATATACAATCTGGTGCTTAATATGACTAGATTGATGAGGGATATATGGGAAGTATACAATCTGGTGCATAATATGACTAGATTGGTGAGAGATATATGAGAAGTCTACAATCTTTTTTATTATATTTTGTTTTAATTTAATTTATTTATTTATCATTTGTTGACCGGGAAAGTCTGACTAGGTTCCACAGAGCCTGTTTTCAGTGGAGGCCCATGGAGAAATGCTCCAGATGTATGTCTTTGGAATGTAGGAGGAACCCGGAGTACCCGGAGAAAACCCACACGAACACAGGGAGAACATGCAAACTCCACACAGAAGGCATCCCAGCCGAGAATCAAACCAGAGAACCTCTTGCTGTGAGGTGACAGCGTTAACCACTCCACCACTGCGCCACCCATCTAGTGCATAATATGACTAGATTGATGAGGGATATATGAGAAGTATACAATCTGGTGCATAATCTGACTAGATTGATGAGGGATATATGAAAAGTATACAATCTGGTGCATAATATGACTAGATTGATGAGGGATATATGAGAAGTATACAATCTGATGCATAATGTGACTAGATTGATGAGGGATATATGATAAGTATACAATCTGGTGCACAATGTGACTAGATTGATGAGGGATATATGAGAATCTGGTGCATAATATGACTAGATAGATGAGGGATATATGAGAAGTATACAATCTGGTGCATAATATGACTAGATTGCTGAGGGATATATGAGAAGTATACAATCTGGTGCATAATATGACTAGATTGCTGAGGGATATATGAGAAGTATACAATCTGGTGCATAATATGACTAGATTGCTGAGGGATGTATGAGAAGTATACAATCTGGTTCATAATATGACTAGATTACTGAGGGATATATGAGAAGTATACAATCTGGTGCTTAATATGACTAGATTGCTGAGGGATATATGGGAAGTATACAGTCTGGTGCATAATATGACTAGATTGCTGAGGGATATGTGAGAAGTATACAGTCTGGTGCATAATATGACTAGATTGATGAGGGATATATGAGAAGTATACAATCTGGTGCATAATGTGACTAGATTGATGAGGGATATATGAGAAGTATACAAACTGGTGCATAATGTGACTAGATTGATGAGGGATATATGAGAAGTATACAATCTGGAACACTAATTGCTTAGAAAATCAGAATTGCTTTTGGTTGTAGCTTCTGTAGGCCAGAGAAGATTAATGGAAGCAAAACTGAATGTGAAAGTTTGCAAGCTATGAGGCTTAAAGCGTAGAGGTCAAGGGGAAAAAAAAAACAGAAAATGACAGCATGGATTATTTGTCCAGTAGATTCAAAGTACAATTATGTCAGATTTCTAACAGCTGACTTTGACACATGATATAGCAGTTTCCCTTGTTACTGCTGCTCTCTAGAAATAAATCCTACACTGGAATGACTAAAGGATCATAGGTTCATAGGTAGGTACTATCCTATTGGCCCTAGGGCCTATATAAGCCTAGCCAAACGGTACCATGGCTTTTGCCAACCAAGAAAATTATTTTCCTGTGCCCCTGTCAAGCAGAGATGCAGAAGTGATCCCCAGGGTGAATTTCCTATCTCCCATCCAATCATCAAGATTTTTCTTGAAGAGTGCTAATAAGGAGTTTTGTTTGATATAGACAGGTAGTTTGTTCCAGATTATAGTAAGTCTCTGGGACAGGAATCTGTCCCACCAGCATGTTCTATTTATTGTGGTGACAAGGTTTAGGTCCCTAGAGCATGTAGCTCGGAGGGATTGGGATTTCTTTATGTGGAGCATGTCCAACAGCTCTGGGTTTGACATAGCTTTGTATGTTAGGTGGAGATCGCCTCTGAGTAGGCGATATGCTACAGAGTAAAGCTGGAGTTTTTTGAGACGGTCTGCATAGGCATCTGTTTGAGGCCGGTAATCCTCTTTGTGAGGTATTTCTGTGGCCTTTCCAGTTGTTGTAGATGTCTTGTGAGGTACATGCCAAAAGGGGCGTTGTACTCTATAATGGGTCTAATGAGTGAAGAGTAGAGGGGAACAATGACCTCTTTTTTCCTGGATGAGAAACCTTTTGTGATGAGGTGTGCCACGTAGAAGGATTTCCTGACTACTGTGGTGATGTGATTATCAAAGGAGAGACTACTGTCCACCTGTGTCCCAAGGTCTCTTATCACGCTTTCGGTGCTAAATAGACTACCGCCTATGTGGTAGTTCATGGGTACAGAGTTTTTACCAAAAGGGATGACCATGCACTTTTTGGCATTGAGCTTGAGGCCATGGCTTTGACACCAGGCATCTGTCTCAGTGAGGCCCTTTTGTAGGATGTCCACATCATTAGGAGTTTTGATTATGGCCCCTAGTTTGCAGTCATCTGCAAACTTTGTTAGCCAAAGACCTTCTGTGTTAGCCTGTACTTCAGAGAAGTAGATACCAACAGGACTGAACCCTGTGGTACTCCACTTGTCACTGGTCTGAAGTTGGATTTAGAGTCTGCTACTTTCACAGTATGGGTTCTGTCAGTGAGCCAATTGGCAACCTATCTTGTGACATAGGGATTTATACCTAGTTTAGTGAGTTTGTCTATAATTCCAGAGTGGGGGATGGTGTTGAAAGCCTTGGCGAAATCTAGATAGGCTGTGTGAACCACCTTACCTTCATCTACGGCTTTGGTTACCTCTTCAAAGAAGTCTATCAGGTTTAGGAGACATGATCTGCCTTTTACAAACCCGAACTGGGTAGGGTCCAGAGTTTGGAGATTACCAATGTCATTGTTTATAAGTTCCATGATGATACGCTCCATAGCCTTGCAGACCAGGCTCATCAAGCTAATGGGGCAGTAGTTCCTGGGGTCCGTGGTGGCTCTCCCTTTGTGGAGTGGGATAACCGTTGCTGTGCGCCATTCAGTGGACACAAAGCCTGAGGTGAGGCTATGATTGAACATGGTACGTAGGTGGTGTGCCAGTTAGTTCTGTAGTTCATGTAGAATGCAGCCTGGGATGTTGTCAGGTCCCATGGATGCTGTGTTCTTGGCTTTGGAGAGTGTGTTTTTTACCTGTGCAGCTTCGATTACAGGTACTTTGCATTCTTCCGGTATAGAGATGGACCGTTTAGTGGATGAGAGAGGGGTAAAGTTAGCACTGAACCTATCTGCCAGGATGTTGGCAATATCAGTTGGTTCTGTATATTTAGTACCATTGTGCTGTAAGTCAGAGCAGATCTGAGTGTTGCCATTGAAATTCTTGACATAGCTATAGAATGCTTTGTGGCTGTCTTTAGAATCAGTGACGATTTTGTTTTCGTAACTAGCTTTGGAGGATTTTATGAGGGATCTTAGCTTCCTACTGAGGCTGACCATGGAGTTCCTCCAGTCATGGGATTTTACTCTTTTTTGCAACAGTTTCTTTCTTCTGTTGTAGAGTTTGTTTATATCAGGGGACCCCCAGATTGGCTTCCTTTTTTTTTGGAGGATAGCATCTTGGTTCTGTTAGGGATTGCACGATCCATGCACTCATGTAAGTGTTTATAAAGTGCAATTGTATAGGATTCAGCAGTCGTATCTCTGTTGTCCATCAGCATGGGTGTCGTGAAGTTTGCCGCTTCTGTCTTAAGAAGCATGAAGTTGGCTTTGGAGAAATTTTTTACGGTGGTTTCCCTAAGGGGGGCGGGGTGGGATGTGGATGTCTAGGGTGATTTGCTTGTGGTCGGATCTGACCAACAAGGAATTGACCTCTGGTGTAGAACACCGGTTGCCCATATTGGTAATGACTAGGTCTAGGATATTGCTGCCCCTGGTGGGGGTGTGGATAAGTTGATCCAAGGCATTGGAATTTATGAATTCCAGAAAACGTTGAGCACAAGAGTTGGTATATGAATATTTTTCCCATTTAATGGTGGGGTAGTTGAAATTGCCCATTATTAGGGTGTTAGATTGTACCCTAATATTTTCCAGTGTATCAAGAAATGAGGAGTGGGAATCCTGGGGCATGGTGGGGGAACTGTAGCAAGCTACAATTTGCATTGCAGTCTTGCCCAGAGTTAGTTGCACTTGGATAATCTCAGATGCATAATGCTGAGCAACTAGCCTGGAGGTGTGGATATCCTTAATGAATATGAACACGCCTCTGCCTTTAGTGCTTCGGTCCAGGTTAGGTGGCCGAAAGGTGTGCTATGAATTATAGCCTGGTAATGCAGGGGTGCTCTCTGGAGCCTTGAATCAGGTCTCTGTCACTGCACAGATGTCGATGTTCTCCATTTTAAGGAGTGCCTCGAGTGAGTGCATTTTGAGCTTTAGACTTCTAGCATTAAGTAGCATTACCCTCAGATTTTGCTTGCTTGTACCTGTTATGGTTGTGAATTTGTCATTTGAATCTTGCCTAAAAAAGGCACTATAGAGGTGGCAAGAGCCTTAGCCAGTATCTGGAATCCCAAGGGCGACAGGTGCAGGCCATCTCTGGCAAAGCATCGTGGTTTGTCGATCATGTCATCCCAGGCAGACAGATACTGTATCCTCTTAGAATGACACCAGAAGCTTAGCCAATTGTTGAAGCCAATCATTTTGTCCTTGTACTGTGGTATCATTCTGGGTGATGGCAGGATGCTACTCAGGGCTAGGGTCATACCTGCCTGGGCTACAAGATCAGAAAGCTCCTCCATGTCTCTTTTCATGTAGTCCAGGGAGGTATGTCTCAGGTCATTCACACCAACATGGGCAATGACAGAGTTATATTTGTACTTGCTGTGGAGTGACCTGAGTGCATGCATTATGTGGTGGATCCTGGCACATGACAGGCAGCTGACAGTAACTTTCTCCTTGTTTAGCCTGGTAAGTGGAACATCAGTGTGCCTGATTATAGAGTCACCTATGACAGTGGCAGGTAAATGTTGTTATGCCTTATGGGCTGTGGTTGAGTGGCACACTGAGTTTGTGGGCTATGTGTCATTTGGGTTTTGTTGGGGGTGGAGGTTATTTGCGTTTCTGCTTTGGAGGTCCCTGTTGCTTGGGTAGATTATTTTTTGAGAGCCTCCATGAATGTAGGTGTGTATTTTCTGTTGCTATGTGTGTGTTTTGGTGGTATAGGTTTTGAGGGACTATGTGATGAGTGTGGTGTGGTGCAATTGTTTACCTTCTCCTCTTGACTGTCTGGTCCAGTCTTGGGTGAAGAGAGCTTTGCTTCCATTTTGGTTATATAAATGCATCTCTCACAGAGAAGTAGTGTAGTGTTGGGTGGTAGGAGGAGAGGGTTGTCTGTGTACATGAGGCAATTGCTGCATTGCCCCAAGATGCCCAGATTCATCAGGTAGACAGGAGAAAACACCAGGAGCTGACCCTTAGACATGCCTGGATAGGTGCTTATTTATTAAGTACTAAAAACTGTTTTCCTCTAGTCAAGTGAGGAAATTTGAGTGGTGTAGTAATTTGTAGCTTATTTAGTGCTTACAATGAGTTCTGAACAAGTGCCGAGCTCAAAGAAACAGATTTGAGTACTGAAACTAGAAAACTGGCTAGTTCAAAGAAACAAAATTAAGCTAGAGGGCTTCCCTCCAACACAGAAAGGCTTGGGGGCTCAGAAGCTTACAAACAGTCCTGGATATAGCAAATCTGTATCTGGACTAGACAACTTATAGGAAAGGCAGGAATTTTTTTGTAAAGTGGAAAGGGGAAAGGTGGAGCAGAAGTTAACTGGGTTGGCCTTCTCAAATGTTCTCCCTAGAATAGGTAGAATGAGGTAATGACACTAGACTGGGAGGAGTGTCCCAGATCAAATTTACAGTAGGTGCGGGCAACTGCAAAGCCACCAAGTATAAAAACAGGATACCAAGAGTGAGGAAGGGTGGGAAACAAAAATTAGAACAAACAAACCCAACCAGATGCTTAACAATTGTAGTAAATTCTACTTAATATCTCACACACAGTGAGTAAAATCAAAGTGCTATAAATAACTCAGAAATAAGCAAAAAACAGGATACTTAATGTTATATATCACAGATTAGTTAAGCTCAGAGCCCTTCCTCCGACTAGCTCAGTGTGAAATGGCAGAAACAGTTATAAGTTAACCCCAGTCAGCCAATGGCCACAAACAATTCACTCTCACTGAAATGCTATACTGGCTTTGGCTAAGCTATGATGGCCTGGGACATGTGCTCAGACACACAGCCTCTACTAACAAACAACTAGGCCCAAAACACAAGCCTGAATATGGACAATGCTACACTACCAACACTACTTAGGCAGAAAAAAACTGCAGAAATGTTTAAACAGATAGAGGATCAAGGAGACTCTAGAGAATGCTTTTAAATGCAAACAAGTTATATGATACACTCCTAACAGGAAATCATCACAAACAAACCCAACCTGATGCTTAACAGTTGTAGAAAATTCTACTTAATATCTCACACACAGTGAGTAAAATAAAAGTGCTATAAATAACTCAGAAATAAGCAAAATGCAGGATACTTAATGTTATATATCACAGATTAGTTAGCTCAGAGCCCTTCCTCTGATTAGCTCAGTGTGAAATCTTTATAAGCACATCTAATATTACCAGTTCATTAGCAGGACATTTTATAGTAAATTTTATATTGATATTGTACTCATATCTGTTGAGTTAAGGAATGCTGCATACAAATGAGTAAAGAGCTGATATTTTAACAGAGCTCATGTAAACTTTAGTTTGAATATTAAACACTGCAGGCAAAATGCTCAAAGAATGAGGTTAAGAATTTAACATTGTTGTTTATTTAACTGTGTTTAGGTCACTGGTGAACACAGTGGCAGGTAAATGACCTTTTCAGCATGAATTATGGCTTGCTTTCCTTTTTTTTGGATAAAAATTGTACTTTTTATAATGGTTTTTCATTCCATTTAAAAGGTAAAACAGTGTTAAGGAATGATGTACTTTAAAAAGTGTTAAGGAATGGTGTACTTTAATTAAAAAGTGTTAAGGAACGGTGTATTTTAATTAAAAAGTGTTAAGGAATGGTGTACTTTAATTAAAACGTGTTAAAGAATGGTATACTTTAAAAAGTGTTAAGGAACGGTGTACTTTAATTAAAAAGTGTTAAGGAACGGTGTACTTTAATTAAAAAGTGTTAAGGAATGGTGTACTTTAATTAAAAAGTGTTAAGGAACAGTGTACTTTAATTAAAAAGTGTTAAGGAATGGTGTATTTTAATTAAAAAGTGTTAAGGAACGGTGTACTTTAAAAAGTGTTAAGGAATGGTATACTTTAATTAAAATGTGTTAAAGAATGGTGTACTTTAAAAAGTGTTAAGGAACCGTGTACTTTAATTAAAAAGTGTTAAGGAATGGTGTACTTTAATTAAAACGTGTTAAGGAATGGTGTACTTTAATTAAAACGTGTTAAGGAATGGTGTACTTTAATTACTTGAAACATTAACTCATGGATGATCTATAGTACAAAATAATGCTATTTCTTTATTTTTGTAGGTTAACAAAACATTTCTGTTGTCTGCATCCCAAACTATACTTTAAGGTAGCTAAGTTACATATGAGAGTTCATCAGGTCTAACCCTTTTGATCCTCAGTTCATCAAATTTGTGAATTAAGTACAAAATGAATACAGTATAAAATAAAAGGTGTTTCCTCAATTCAACATACACTGTTATGGAATGTCAATCAACAACTATAGTGAATATAAACTATCAGAAAATAACATAATTCATGAGACATGCTAGTGTGTTTCATATTGTGAGGTGTTTTTTTTCAAAATCTGAAAATGTGAAATCAGTGAAATCTTATAAACAGTAATCAAGGATTGCTTGCAACATATTAAAGAGACATGCTACTATGTTTGTCAACAGAAAAACATGATATTACTGATTTCAGTAAACGCTCTCTGTTGGCCATCTTTTTTTCAGAACAACCCTGCTTTCTCCTGTTGTAAAAGGACCTGGGCTACACCGTCACTATAAGCTTGGAGATCTGGGCCTGATTCCACGTCCTGGACAGAACATCGATGCACATTTAGAAAGAATGAGTCAGCTATCCAAGACAACCCACTTAGGAGTACTTAAAATGGGTCAGAAATCTGGTTCAGGCAGCAAAGTCATCAAGGTGAACTTCTCACGTCTTCCTAATATTGTCTCTTGATTATTCCACCTTTGAGAAATCAGTGTTTAATAATAATAATAATCACTAACAGCCAGTCTTGTCTGTAAAGTCCAGTGAGTATCAGTGTTTAATAATAATAATAATCACTAACAGCCAGTCTTGTCTGTAAAGTCCCGTGAGTATCAGTGTTTAATAATAATAATAATCACTAACAGTCAGTCTTGTCTGTAAAGTCCCGTGAGTATCAGTGTTTAATAATAATAATAATCACTAACAGCCAGTCTTGTCTGTAAAGTCCCGTGAGTATCAGTGTTTAATAATAATAATAATAATCACTAACAGTCAGTCTTGTCTGTAAAGTCCAGTGAGTATCAGTGTTTAATAATAATAATAATCAGTAACAGTCACTCTTGTCTGTAAAGTCCCGTGAGTATCAGTGTTTAATAATAATAATAATCACTAACAGTCAGTCTTGTCTGTAAAGTCCCGTGAGTATCAGTGTTTAATAATAATAATAATCACTAACAGTCAGTCTTGTCTGTAAAGTCCCGTGAGTATCAGTGTTTAATAATAATAATAATCACTAACAGCCAGTCTTTTCTGTAAAGTCCCATGAGTATCAGTGTTTAATAATAATAATAATAATCACTAACAGCCAGTCTTGTCTGTAAAGTCCAGTGAGTATCAGTGTTTAATAATAATAATAATCACTAACAGTCAGTCTTGTCTGTAAAGTCCTGTGAGTATCAGTGTTTAATAATAATAATAATCACTAACAGTCAGTCTTGTCTGTAAAGTCCAGTGCGTATCAGTGCTTAATAATAATAATAATAATAATCACTAACAGTCAGTCTTGTCTGTAAAGTCCCGTGAGTATCAGAGTTTAATAATAATAATAATCACTAACAGTCAGTCTTGTCTGTAAAGTCCCGTGAGTATCAGTGTTTAATAATAATAATAATCACTAACAGTCAGTCTTGTCTGTAAAGTCCCGTGAGTATCAGTGTTTAATAATAATAATAATCACTAGCAGTCAGTCTTGTCTGTAAAGTCCCGTGAGTATCAGTGTTTAATAATAATAATAATCACTAACAGTCAGTCTTGTCTGTAAAGTCCCGTGAGTATCAGTGTTTAATAATAATAATAATCACTAACAGTCAGTCTTGTCTGTAAAGTCCAGTGAGTATCAGTGTTTAATAATAATAATAATCCCTAGCAGCCAGTCTTGTCTGTAAAGTCCAGTGAGTATCAGTGTTTAATAATAATAATAATCACTAACAGTCAGTCTTGTCTGTAAAGTCCCGTGAGTATCAGTGTTTAATAATAATAATAATCACTAACAGTCAGTCTTGTCTGTAAAGTCCAGGGAGTATCAGTGTTTAATAATAATAATAATCACTAACAGTCAGTCTTGTCTGTAAAGTCCCGTGAGTATCAGTGTTTAATAATAATAATAATCACTAACAGTCAGTCTTGTCTGTAAAGTCCCGTGAGTATCAGTGTTTAATAATAATAATAATCACTAACAGTCAGTCTTGTCTGTAAAGTCCTGTGAGTATCAGTGTTTAATAATAATAATAATCACTAACAGCCAGTCTTGTCTGTAAAGTCCCGTGAGTATCAGTGTTTAATAATAATAATAATCACTAACAGTCAGTCTTGTCTGTAGAGTCCTGTGAGTATCAGTGTTTAATAATAATAATAATCACTAACAGTCAGTCTTGTCTGTAAAGTCACGTGAGTATCAGTGTTTAATAATAATAATAATCACTAACAGTCAGTCTTGTCTGTAAAGTCACGTGAGTATCAGTGTTTAATAATAATAATAATCACTAACAGTCAGTCTTGTCTGTAAAGTCCCGTGAGTATCAGTGTTTAATAATCATAATAATCACTAACAGTCAGTCTTGTCTGTAAAGTCCCGTGAGTATCAGTGTTTAATAATAATAATAATCACTAACAGTCAATCTTGTCTGTAAAGTCCCGTGAGTATCAGTGTTTATTAATAATAATAATAATCACTAACAGCCAGTCTTGTCTGTAAAGTCCCGTGAGTATCAGTGTTTAATAATAATAATAATCACTAACAGTCAGTCTTGTCTGTAAAGTCCCGTGAGTATCAGTGTTTAATAATAATAATAATCACTAACAGTCAGTCTTGTCTGTAAAGTCCCGTGAGTATCAGTGTTTAATAATAATAATAATCACTAACCGTCAGTCTTGTCTGTAAAGTCCCGTGAGTATCAGAGTTTAATAATAATAATAATCACTAACAGTCAGTCTTGTCTGTAAAGTCCCGTGAGTATCAGTGTTTAATAATAATAATAATCACTAACAGTCAGTCTTGTCTGTAAAGTCCCGTGAGTATCAGTGTTTAATAATAATAATAATAATCACTAACAGTCAGTCTTGTCTGTAAAGTCCCATGAGTATCAGTGTTTAATAATAATAATAATAATCACTAACAGCCAGTCTTGTCTGTAAAATCCAGTGAGTATCAGTGTTTAATAATAATAATAATCACTAACAGTCAGTCTTGTCTGTAAAGTCCCGTGAGTATCAGTGTTTAATAATAATAATAATCACTAACAGTCAGTCTTGTCTGTAAAGTCCCGTGAGTATCAGTGTTTAATAATAATAATAATTACTAACAGTCAGTCTTGTCTGTAAACTCCAGTGAGTATCAGTGTTTAATAATAATAATAATCACTAACAGTCAGTCTTGTCTGTAAAGTCCCGTGAGTATCAGCAGTGAGTGGGTATATGATTATGTACTACTATTGCATTTAACGTAAAGCCCCCAATTCCCACCCGCCCCCACTATCTCTACATTTATACCTCCTCAAACCCCTCCCACTCCAATTACACACTTCACTTCCTGTCTCCACCTCTAACTCACCCATCAATTTACATAACCAAACCACTCCCACACTAACTAAACTCCATTCATACTTATAACTCCCTTCCATACCTACATAAAACTAATAACCATGTTAACCAAACCTTCCTCAGCTATTATCCATCTACTACTACTACTAAGCCTAACCTATCTTTCCTACATCACCAAACCTTTTCATTCCACTCACTCCCTCACCATCCCACTCACTCCCTCACTATCACATAACTAGCCCATTCCCAAAACAATTCATACACTCTTCCACCCTCATAAGCCCTCATCTATACCCTGCAACCCCTCACTACTCTTCCATTTTAAACTTGTATCCACCTACAAAAATATTAATCCTTGTGCTTCCTGCACTACTCTAGATAACTACACAACCCTAAAACCATATACCAAACTCTCCAACTACCTTTATCTTTGTATTCACCAGGTCATAACCACTCTATTGTCAGGTGATATACACCTAACCCAGTCCATCTCCTTCAAATTCCTCAACAAACACCCCCAAATTCCTCTACTTACACACCTTCATCCACAAAACCATTACCTTCTCAGCATCAAATGCCCAAAGTATTTGTAACAAAATCCTAACCTCCATGCCTGGCTTCTCCTCAATAACCCAGACATACTATCAATATCTGAAACATGGCTACGACCCTGTATAAAAGACTCAGAAATAACCCCCCCCAATTTTAATATCATCAGGAAAGATAGAACACACAAAAAAGGAGGAGGTGTAGCCCTTCTCTATGGCTCCTCTTTCTCAGTTACTTCTTATACTAAACCAGTTCCCCAATTTGCCAATGCCGAACTACTTCTTACACTACTCCATCTTAACAAGCATAAAACAATATGCTTAGCCTCCCTCTACATCCCTCCTGGTGATAACATAGCTACTCTTGAGGACATCCTCTCTTGGCTCTCCACCAACATTACCAATGAAGTTATCATTCTCGGCGATGTTAACATTAACTGGTCCTCTATCCAATGCCCAACAAATCCTCAAAATATCAACCTTTATAACTTTCACCAGTTAATTGAGTCAATAACCAGACCTTCCAAAGTCTATTCTTGTGGAAGCACCCTAGACTGGATTCTGGTATCACACCCTCACCTATTCTCAAGTAGTGGTACACTCCCTGACCCTCTCAGTGACCACTTTCCCACCTTTGCTCACCGTCACTCTACCTCCCTACAGCTTTCTCATACCACCATCTCTGTGCGCTCCTTAAAGAATTTCAACCAAAACACCTTCTCTGAATTATTGAAACAATTCAATCGGAGTCCCCTACATACACTACCCCTAGATGAAGCCGTCACCTATTTTAATATATCATTTCTAAACCTCCTCGACTCCTTAGCTCCACTTAGAATAAAAAGAATCAAGAACAAAACTCTCCCATGGTTAAAAAAAGATACCTTATCTACCATGCTCGCAATAAAGCCTTAAAAGCTACTATAAAGACAAAACCCAGCCTCCTAAATGAATACAAAACACTCCAACAGAGTCAAAAACTTATCAATTCTGACCAGATCCTACTATATTACCCTCCAAAATAATCATAAGACTAACCCAAAAGTTCTGGAATAGTATCTCCTCCCTCTTCAACCCTGGCAAAAGGAAAACCCACAACCAGATGAAAATATTAGTGATACCAATCTCGCCTCCCAATTTAACAGCTTCTTTATTGATTCCATATCTAAATTAACATCCTCATTTTCTAATAACTCGACTCCTCCAGCTCGACTCCTACTTCCACTTCCAATCTTGAACACTCATCCTCTGACCACCCTCTCTTCTCCCCAAACCTATACCCATATGTACTATAAAAAAATTGCTTCTTAAATTAAAACCTTGCTCTAACGCTCCCGACAATATCCCTTCCTTCTTCCTAAAGACAGCTACTGAATCCATAGCCTACCCAATTTGCATACTTTTAAATCGGTCCATCCAAGAAAGTTATGTACCCCAAATCTGGAAAAAGCTTACATCATTCCCCTCCACAAAGGAGGTAACGACAATGCCATTTCCAACTTCAGACCAATTGCCATCTTATCCCCCATCTCTAAACTACTAGAAAAGTGCATACACATACAACTGCTACCTTACCTGACCAATAATCACCTATTAACTCCAACACAACATGGATTCCGACCCGGTCATAGCACTACTACTGCTCTTCTCTCCTTCCTTGAAACTGTAAATAAAGCCAGAGACTCCAACTATATTGTCTCTACTCTCCTCCTAGACCTTTCTAAAGCCTTCGACACCATCTCCCACTCCCTGCTACTCAACAAACTCTCTAACCTACATCTTTCCCCCTCTTGCATTAGTTGGTTTTCTAGTTACCTCTCCAATCGGCAGCAATCTGTTAAATGGAAGAAATCCACCTCCTCTTACCTCAACACTGTCACTGGTGTACCTCAAGGCTCCATATTAGGTCCACTATTATTCAATATTTTCATTAATGACTTTCACTACAATATCCCAAATGCTAAAATAGTCCAATACGCTGACGACTCTACCATCATCTGTGCTGCAAACTGTATTCCCTCACTCAAAAAATAACTCAGGATGCCTTCACAACCACTGAAAAGTGGATGCATGATAATCATCTTGCTCTAAATCCATCTAAAACCAAACTGATTCTATTCACACCATCAAAAAGCATAACTATTGACAAAAACTCTTTCCTCATAACCAGTCAAAATAATACATCCCTAGAAATTGTTTCCAATGTCAAACTGCTAGGAACTCTCATTGATAATCAGCTCACATTTGATTCCCATATACATACAAACATTAAAAAAACACATCAAAAACTTGGTATGTTCTACCGGCACTCACGCTTCCTCTCCCCTTCTACCAGATTCCTCCTATCTGCCACATACCTCATCCCCTCTCTACTATATGGTGCCCCACTACTAACCAACCTTAAATCCTCTACCAAAACAAAACTTTCTTCCTGCTACAACAAAATCGCTAAATTCGCCTCTGGCCATAGATCCTCCTCTCACCACTGTACTGCCCTCCACAAACTGAATTGGCTAGAGCTCCCAAACTATCTTTCTCACACTCAACTAACTCAAGCTCATAAGCTCATCTTTAAGCCCTCACTTTGCCCCTCTCTCTCCTCAGCCTTCACCATACACCATCCTAATAGACCCCTTAGAACCAACACTCAGAACCTACTTGAACTCCATAAACCTAACCGTCCAGCAGGCAAACTCTTACTTTCCTTTGCCCTGGCCCGCCTCTGGAACTCCCTCCCATCACATATCCGTACTACCAGCAGCCTTCCTATCTTCAAATCTCTCCTCCATTCACACCTATCTTCTCACTGGGAATGCTCCTGTACCCACCCTACATAAATTCCTCCAGCTACTTCACACTCCTTATTCTATAATCCCTTCCTTCTATAGGAACACTCCTACTATAGCCAACCACTTATGTAACTGCTATCTGCACATACCTACTAACTAATATTCTTAACTAATACTTTCTTTCCTTACATTTACTATTGAATATAGAAATTAAAAATTGTAAACTTATTTGTTGTTCTTGTATTGCAGTTCTGTTGCATTTCCTGTTTTTCTTAATACTATCTCTTGCTTACATATACTACTGTGATACTTAATCAGTAGATGTTATGTTCTACCTATTATATTTTACTTTAAATTAGATGTTATTTTCTACTTATTATAATTGACTTTATTCTTATTTGTATTTTTGACATTTTGTTTTTTGACATTGTATCTTTGGAGCTTTTCTCCCCAGGACTCCATTGAAAATGGGCTCATTCGGTCCAATGGATTATCCTGGTAAACAAACTTCAAATAAATAAAATAAAATAAATAAATATGATTATGTACCACTATTGCATTTAACGTAAAGTCCAGTGAGTGGGTATATGATTATGTACTACTATTGCATTTAACGTAAAGTCCAGTGAGTGGGTATATGATTATGTACTACTATTGCATTTAACGTAAAGTCCAGTGAGTGGGTATATGATTATGTACTACTATTGCATTTTACGTAAAGTCCAGTGAGTGGGTATATGATTATGTACTACTATTGCATTTAACGTAAAGTCCAGTGAGTGGGTATATGATTATGTACTACTATTGCATTTAAAGTAAAGTCCAGTGAGTGGGTATATGATTATGTACTACTATTGCATTTAACGTAAAGTCCAGTGAGTGGGTATATGATTATGTACTACTATTGCATTTTACGTAAAGTCCAGTGAGTGGGTATATGATTATGTACTACTATTGCATTTAACGTAAAGTCCAGTGAGTGGGTATATGATTATGTACTACTATTGCATTTAAAGTAAAGTCCAGTGAGTGGGTATATGATTATGTACTACTATTGCATTTAACGTAAAGTCCAGTGAGTGGGTATATGATTATGTACTACTATTGCATTTAACGTAAAGTCCAGTGAGTGGGTATATGATTATGTACTACTATTGCATTTAACGTAAAGTCCAGTGAGTGGGTATATGATTATGTACTACTATTGCATTTAACGTAAAGTCCAGTGAGTGGGTATATGATTATGTACTACTATTGCATTTAACGTAAAGTCCAGTGAGTGGGTATATGATTATGTACTACTATTGCATTTAACGTAAAGTCCAGTGAGTGGGTATATGATTATGTACTACTATTGCATTTAAAGTAAAGTCCAGTGAGTGGGTATGTGATTATGTACTACTATTGCATTTAACGTAAAGTCCAGTGAGTGGGTATATGATTATGTACTACTATTGCATTTAACGTAAAGTCCAGTGAGTGGGTATATGATTATGTACTACTATTGCATTTAACGTAAAGTCCAGTGAGTGGGTATATGATTATGTACTACTATTGCATTTAACGTAAAGTCCAGTGAGTGGGTATATGATTATGTACTACTATTGCATTTAACGTAAAGTCCAGTGAGTGGGTATATCATTATGTACTACTATTGCATTTAACGTAAAGTCCAGTGAGTGGGTATATGATTATGTACTACTATTGCATTTAACGTAAAGTCCAGTGAGTGGGTATATGATTATGTACTACTATTGCATTTAAAGTAAAGTCCAGTGAGTGGGTATATGATTATGTACTACTATTGCATTTAACGTAAAGTCCAGTGAGTGGGTATATGATTATGTACTACTATTGCATTTAACGTAAAGTCCAGTGAGTGGGTATATGATTATGTACTACTATTGCATTTAACGTAAAGTCCAGTGAGTGGGTATATGATTATGTACTACTATTGCATTTAAAGTAAAGTCCAGTGAGTGGGTATGTGATTATGTACTACTATTGCATTTAACGTAAAGTCCAGTGAGTGGGTATATGATTATGTACTACTATTGCATTTAACGTAAAGTCCAGTGAGTGGGTATATGATTATGTACTACTATTGCATTTAACGTAAAGTCCAGTGAGTGGGTATATGATTATGTACTACTATTGCATTTAACGTAAAGTCCAGTGAGTGGGTATATGATTATGTACTACTATTGCATTTAACGTAAAGTCCAGTGAGTGGGTATATCATTATGTACTACTATTGCATTTAACGTAAAGTCCAATGAGTGGGTATATGATTATGTACTACTATTGCATTTAACGTAAAGTCCAGTGAGTGGGTATATGATTATGTACTACTATTGCATTTAAAGTAAAGTCCAGTGAGTGGGTATATGATTATGTACTACTATTGCATTTAACGTAAAGTCCAGTGAGTGGGTATATGATTATGTACTACTATTGCATTTAACGTAAAGTCCAGTGAGTGGGTATATGATTATGTACTACTATTGCATTTAACTATTCATAAAATAGACACTTCACAAGGATGGTGCAGATAAAAATGCATAGAAAAGGGTAACTCCCAGTATAGACACAACTGAGCACTAATGTTGCAAGCAAGTGCATATCAGACATTTTTGCTGTATACATTACAAATGTAAGTGAGCTAGTTACACTGCGTGCATAACATTGAAGCGTACCTATGGCAACTGTGTTTTACAATGCAGTTATAGGCATCTGGGAACTGGAATAAGGTGCTGTGGAATCAATACCCCAGCCATACCCCTGAACACTGATGTAAATACACACACATACATACATTCATATGCATACATGCACTCTGCAGCAGTGCATTATATGTAGATGGCTAGCTATATAAATGTAAACATGCACACATACATATATAACACATGTGCACATACATCTATACAATCATGTGCATGCATGCACACCCTAGCAGTGCATTATGTATAGATGGATCGATAGATATATAAATGTAAAACACAGACAAACACAAGTGCATACATCCACACTGCAGCAATGCATTGTATATAGATGAATAAAAAGATATATAAATGTAAACACTCACACATACATATATACATTCATGTGCATACATCCACACCACAGCAGTGCATTATATATAAACTGATAAATAAATTTAAACATGCACACATACATCTATACAATCATGTGCATACATGCACACCCTAACCTTACATTATGTATAGATGGATAGATAGATATATAAATGTAAACACACACACACACACACTCATGTGCATACATCCACACTGCAGCAGTGCATTATATATAGATGGATAGCTATATAAATGTAAACATGCACACATACATCTATACAATCATGTGCATACATGCACACCCTAACCTTACATTATGTATAGATGGATAGATAGATATATAAATGTAAACACATACACACACACACACACACACACACACACACACACACACACACACACTCATGTGCATACATCCACACTGCAGCAGTGCATTATACATAGATGGATAGATATATAAATGTAAACATGCACATATACAACTATACAATCATGTGCATACATGTACACCCTAACCTTACATTATGTATAGATGGATAGATAGATATATAAATGTAAACACACACACACACACACACACACACACACACACACACACACACACACACACACACACACACACACTCATGTGCGTACATCAACACTGCAGCAGTGAATTGTATGTAGATGGATAGCTATATAAATGTAAACATGCACACATGCATCTATACAATCATGTGCATACATGCACACCCTAACCTTACATTATGTATAGATGGATAGATAGATATATAAATGTAAACACACACACACACACACACGCATGTGCATGCATCCACACTGCAGCAGTGCATTATATATAGATGGATAGATATATAAATGTAAACATGCACACATACATCTATACAATCATGTGCATACATGCACACCCTAACCTTACAATATGTATAGATGGATAGATAGATATATAAATGTAAACACACACACACTCACACACACACACACACACACACACACACACACACACACTCATGTGCATACATCCACACTGCAGCAGTGCATTATATATAGATGGATAGATATAGAAATGTAAACATGCACACATACATATATACATTCATGTGCATACATCCACGCCACAGCAGTGCATTATATATAGATAGATATATAAATGCATACACACACACACACACACACACACACACACACACACACACACACACCCATACAACACTTGCAACAGCTGAACATTTCTTATCATGTTTCCAGTATACATATGCCTTATGTTTTTATTACTATGGCATCACCATTAATACCCCAATGAGCAGCCATTTTGGAAAAAAAAAATATGTACTTTGATTAGTGGTATTTTTTTTAATAGTGGTATTTTTAGGGAAAGGCTTCACCTTGCCACTCCACCTTTCTCATGTGAATTAACCCTTACATTCCTCATTACCTTATGAAAAACCCTCTCCCTAATGGAACCTATCCAAAGAGACACTTGGACACAGGCACACACAACACCAAACATGCATAACAGTAAATCTATCCCATTACATAGCCCTTACTGTAAGCCTAACTCGCAAACATTTGCACAAACCCTCAGTTACTGATGCCAAACTTACACTTCCTCACAAAAACAAATGATGTACAACATATTGATCACTGCTGCAGTAGTCTCAGATCTGTGGGTTATATCTTGTCAAGGATATAACAGCTGACCAGCTTCCAGACCGTTAATCACCTCAAGCAGAGCAGAACAAAAAGTGATTTGGGTGCCAAGCCCTTCAGAACTTTCCTGCCATGAATACTGCAATTCTTGTGGGCTTTTGAGAATTGATGTTGGCTAATGCTGTTCTCTTGTCGAGAACATAATTCCTATTGGGTAAAATCTACCACGTTTTACTTTTATTACAGAAAATGAACTTTTTCTATTAGGTTTTTATCTATTATTAAGTTAATAATTTTAAGCTAGGAAAAGGTGTTTTTGTAGTCTATCACTTGACTTGTGCAGAGTGCAGAGAAATATACTTAAGTCAGCTTGTGTCCAGATGATATATGCAGACAAGTCTCAGTAGCCAGCAACTCAATTTAAAATGATTACTAGAAATGTAACCAACACAGATTTTAATGCTAGCAGAAACCCCCAAGCTAACTAACACTAAGAAAAAAATTTCAAAGCAGTCTAACAACTTTCAGTGAGCTCAGATGGCTAACTGCAGAGATTCAGAGACACAATATTTACTGAATCCAAGACACACAATATTTACTCACTCAAATCTTAAATAAGTGCAGAAAAATATACTTAAATCAGCTTGTGTCCAGTTGATATATGCAGACAAGTCTCAGTAGCCAGCAACTCGATTTAAAATGATTACTAGAAATGTAACCAACACAGATTTTAATGCTAGCAGAAACCCCCAAGCTAACTAACACTAACAAAGGAATTTCAAAGCAGTCTAACAACTTTCAGTGAGCTCAGATGGCTAACTGCAGAGATTCAGAGACACAATATTTACTGAATCCAAGACACACAATATTTACTCACTCAAATCTTAAATAAGTGCAGAAAAATATACTTAAATCAGCTTGTGTCCAGTTGATATATGCAGACAAGTCTCAGTAGCCAGCAACTCGATTTAAAATGATTACTAGAAATGTAACCAACACAGATTTTAATGCTAGCAGAAACCCCCAAGCTAACACTAACAAAGGAATTTCAAAGCAGTCTAACAACTTTCAGTGAGCTCAGATGGCTAACTGCAGAGATTCAGAGACACAATATTTACTGAATCCAAGACACACAATATTTACTCACTCAAATCTTAAATAAGTGCAGAAAATATACTTAAATCAGCTTGTGTCCAGTTGATATATGCAGACAAGTCTCAGTAGCCAGCAACTCAATTTAAAATGATTACTAGAAATGTAACCAACACAGATTTTAATGCTAGCAGAAACCCCCAAGCTAACTAACACTAACAAAGGAATTTCAAAGCAGTCTAACAACTTTCAGTGAGCTCAGATGGCTAACTGCAGAGATTCAGAGACACAATATTTACTGAATCCAAGACACACAATATTTACTCACTCAAATCTTAAATAAGTGCAGAAAAATATACTTAAATCAGCTTGTGTCCAGTTGATATATGCAGACAAGTCTCAGTAGCCAGCAACTCGATTTAAAATGATTACTAGAAATGTAACCAACACAGATTTTAATGCTAGCAGAAACCCCCAAGCTAACTAACACTAACAAAGGAATTTCAAAGCAGTCTAACAACTTTCAGTGAGCTCAGATGGCTAACTGCAGAGATTCAGAGACACAATATTTACTGAATCCAAGACACACAATATTTACTCACTCAAATCTTAAATAAGTGCAGAAAATATACTTAAATCAGCTTGTGTCCAGTTGATATATGCAGACAAGTCTCAGTAGCCAGCAACTCGATTTAAAATGATTACTAGAAATGTAACCAACACAGATTTTAATGCTAGCAGAAACCCCAAGCTAACTAACACTAACAAAGGAATTTCAAAGCAGTCTAACAACTTTCAGTGAGCTCAGATGGCTAACTGCAGAGATTCAGAGACACAATATTTACTGAATCCAAGACACACAATATTTACTCACTCAAATCTTAAATAAGTGCAGAAAATATACTTAAATCAGCTTGTGTCCAGTTGATATATGCAGACAAGTCTCAGTAGCCAGCAACTCGATTTAAAATGATTACTAGAAATGTAACCAACACAGATTTTAATGCTAGCAGAAACCCCCAAGCTAACTAACACTAACAAAGGAATTTCAAAGCAGTCTAACAACTTTCAGTGAGCTCAGATGGCTAACTGCAGAGATTCAGAGACACAATATTTACTGAATCCAAGACACACAATATTTACTCACTCAAATCTTAAATAAGTGCAGAAAAATATACTTAAATCAGCTTGTGTCCAGTTGATATATGCAGACAAGTCTCAGTAGCCAGCAACTCGATTTAAAATGATTACTAGAAATGTAACCAACACAGATTTTAATGCTAGCAGAACCCCCAAGCTAACTAACACTAACAAAGGAATTTCAAAGCAGTCTAACAACTTTCAGTGAGCTCAGATGGCTAACTGCAGAGATTCAGAGACACAATATTTACTGAATCCAAGACACACAATATTTACTCACTCAAATCTTAAATAAGTGCAGAAAAATATACTTAAATCAGCTTGTGTCCAGTTGATATATGCAGACAAGTCTCAGTAGCCAGCAACTCGATTTAAAATGATTACTAGAAATGTAACCAACACAGATTTTAATGCTAGCAGAAACCCCAAGCTAACTAACACTAACAAAGGAATTTCAAAGCAGTCTAACAACTTTCAGTGAGCTCAGATGGCTAACTGCAGAGATTCAGAGACACAATATTTACTGAATCCAAGACACACAATATTTACTCACTCAAATCTTAAATAAGTGCAGAAAATATACTTAAATCAGCTTGTGTCCAGTTGATATATGCAGACAAGTCTCAGTAGCCAGCAACTCGATTTAAAATGATTACTAGAAATGTAACCAACACAGATTTTAATGCTAGCAGAAACCCCCAAGCTAACTAACACTAACAAAGGAATTTCAAAGCAGTCTAACAACTTTCAGTGAGCTCAGATGGCTAACTGCAGAGATTCAGAGACACAATATTTACTGAATCCAAGACACACAATATTTACTCACTCAAATCTTAAATAAGTGCAGAAAATATACTTAAATCAGCTTGTGTCCAGTTGATATATGCAGACAAGTCTCAGTAGCCAGCAACTCGATTTAAAATGATTACTAGAAATGTAACCAACACAGATTTTAATGCTAGCAGAAACCCCCAAGCTAACTAACACTAACAAAGGAATTTCAAAGCAGTCTAACAACTTTCAGTGAGCTCAGATGGCTAACTGCAGAGATTCAGAGACACAATATTTACTGAATCCAAGACACACAATATTTACTCACTCAAATCTTAAATAAGTGCAGAAAAATATACTTAAATCAGCTTGTGTCCAGTTGATATATGCAGACAAGTCTCAGTAGCCAGCAACTCGATTTAAAATGATTACTAGAAATGTAACCAACACAGATTTTAATGCTAGCAGAAACCCCCAAGCTAACTAACACTAACAAAGGAATTTCAAAGCAGTCTAACAACTTTCAGTGAGCTCAGATGGCTAACTGCAGAGATTCAGAGACACAATATTTACTGAATCCAAGACACACAATATTTACTCACTCAAATCTTAAATAAGTGCAGAAAAATATACTTAAATCAGCTTGTGTCCAGTTGATATATGCAGACAAGTCTCAGTAGCCAGCAACTCGATTTAAAATGATTACTAGAAATGTAACCAACACAGATTTTAATGCTAGCAGAAACCCCCAAGCTAACTAACACTAACAAAGGAATTTCAAAGCAGTCTAACAACTTTCAGTGAGCTCAGATGGCTAACTGCAGAGATTCAGAGACACAATATTTACTGAATCCAAGACACACAATATTTACTCACTCAAATCTTAAATAAGTGCAGAAAAATATACTTAAATCAGCTTGTGTCCAGTTGATATATGCAGACAAGTCTCAGTAGCCAGCAACTCGATTTAAAATGATTACTAGAAATGTAACCAACACAGATTTTAATGCTAGCAGAAACCCCCAAGCTAACTAACACTAACAAAGGAATTTCAAAGCAGTCTAACAACTTTCAGTGAGCTCAGATGGCTAACTGCAGAGATTCAGAGACACAATATTTACTGAATCCAAGACACACAATATTTACTCACTCAAATCTTAAATAAGTGCAGAAAATATACTTAAATCAGCTTGTGTCCAGTTGATATATGCAGACAAGTCTCAGTAGCCAGCAACTCGATTTAAAATGATTACTAGAAATGTAACCAACACAGATTTTAATGCTAGCAGAAACCCCCAAGCTAACTAACACTAACAAAGGAATTTCAAAGCAGTCTAACAACTTTCAGTGAGCTCAGATGGCTAACTGCAGAGATTCAGAGACACAATATTTACTGAATCCAAGACACACAATATTTACTCACTCAAATCTTAAATAAGTGCAGAAAAATATACTTAAATCAGCTTGTGTCCAGTTGATATATGCAGACAAGTCTCAGTAGCCAGCAACTCAATTTAAAATGATTACTAGAAATGTAACCAACACAGATTTTAATGCTAGCAGAAACCCCCAAGCTAACTAACACTAACAAAGGAATTTCAAAGCAGTCTAACAACTTTCAGTGAGCTCAGATGGCTAACTGCAGAGATTCAGAGACACAATATTTACTGAATCCAAGACACACAATATTTACTCACTCAAATCTTAAATAAGTGCAGAAAAATATACTTAAATCAGCTTGTGTCCAGTTGATATATGCAGACAAGTCTCAGTAGCCAGCAACTCGATTTAAAATGATTACTAGAAATGTAACCAACACAGATTTTAATGCTAGCAGAAACCCCAAGCTAACTAACACTAACAAAGGAATTTCAAAGCAGTCTAACAACTTTCAGTGAGCTCAGATGGCTAACTGCAGAGATTCAGAGACACAATATTTACTGAATCCAAGACACACAATATTTACTCACTCAAATCTTAAATAAGTGCAGAAAAATATACTTAAATCAGCTTGTGTCCAGTTGATATATGCAGACAAGTCTCAGTAGCCAGCAACTCGATTTAAAATGATTACTAGAAATGTAACCAACACAGATTTTAATGCTAGCAGAAACCCCCAAGCTAACTAACACTAACAAAGGAATTTCAAAGCAGTCTAACAACTTTCAGTGAGCTCAGATGGCTAACTGCAGAGATTCAGAGACACAATATTTACTGAATCCAAGACACACAATATTTACTCACTCAAATCTTAAATAAGTGCAGAAAAATATACTTAAATCAGCTTGTGTCCAGTTGATATATGCAGACAAGTCTCAGTAGCCAGCAACTCGATTTAAAATGATTACTAGAAATGTAACCAACACAGATTTTAATGCTAGCAGAAACCCCAAGCTAACTAACACTAACAAAGGAATTTCAAAGCAGTCTAACAACTTTCAGTGAGCTCAGATGGCTAACTGCAGAGATTCAGAGACACAATATTTACTGAATCCAAGACACACAATATTTACTCACTCAAATCTTAAATAAGTGCAGAAAATATACTTAAATCAGCTTGTGTCCAGTTGATATATGCAGACAAGTCTCAGTAGCCAGCAACTCGATTTAAAATGATTACTAGAAATGTAACCAACACAGATTTTAATGCTAGCAGAAACCCCCAAGCTAACTAACACTAACAAAGGAATTTCAAAGCAGTCTAACAACTTTCAGTGAGCTCAGATGGCTAACTGCAGAGATTCAGAGACACAATATTTACTGAATCCAAGACACACAATATTTACTCACTCAAATCTTAAATAAGTGCAGAAAAATATACTTAAATCAGCTTGTGTCCAGTTGATATATGCAGACAAGTCTCAGTAGCCAGCAACTCGATTTAAAATGATTACTAGAAATGTAACCAACACAGATTTTAATGCTAGCAGAAACCCCCAAGCTAACTAACACTAACAAAGGAATTTCAAAGCAGTCTAACAACTTTCAGTGAGCTCAGATGGCTAACTGCAGAGATTCAGAGACACAATATTTACTGAATCCAAGACACACAATATTTACTCACTCAAATCTTAAATAAGTGCAGAAAAATATACTTAAATCAGCTTGTGTCCAGTTGATATATGCAGACAAGTCTCAGTAGCCAGCAACTCGATTTAAAATGATTACTAGAAATGTAACCAACACAGATTTTAATGCTAGCAGAACCCCCAAGCTAACTAACACTAACAAAGGAATTTCAAAGCAGTCTAACAACTTTCAGTGAGCTCAGATGGCTAACTGCAGAGATTCAGAGACACAATATTTACTGAATCCAAGACACACAATATTTACTCACTCAAATCTTAAATAAGTGCAGAAAAATATACTTAAATCAGCTTGTGTCCAGTTGATATATGCAGACAAGTCTCAGTAGCCAGCAACTCGATTTAAAATGATTACTAGAAATGTAACCAACACAGATTTTAATGCTAGCAGAAACCCCCAAGCTAACACTAACAAAGGAATTTCAAAGCAGTCTAACAACTTTCAGTGAGCTCAGATGGCTAACTGCAGAGATTCAGAGACACAATATTTACTGAATCCAAGACACACAATATTTACTCACTCAAATCTTAAATAAGTGCAGAAAAATATACTTAAATCAGCTTGTGTCCAGTTGATATATGCAGACAAGTCTCAGTAGCCAGCAACTCGATTTAAAATGATTACTAGAAATGTAACCAACACAGATTTTAATGCTAGCAGAAACCCCAAGCTAACTAACACTAACAAAGGAATTTCAAAGCAGTCTAACAACTTTCAGTGAGCTCAGATGGCTAACTGCAGAGATTCAGAGACACAATATTTACTGAATCCAAGACACACAATATTTACTCACTCAAATCTTAAATAAGTGCAGAAAAATATACTTAAATCAGCTTGTGTCCAGTTGATATATGCAGACAAGTCTCAGTAGCCAGCAACTCGATTTAAAATGATTACTAGAAATGTAACCAACACAGATTTTAATGCTAGCAGAAACCCCAAGCTAACTAACACTAACAAAGGAATTTCAAAGCAGTCTAACAACTTTCAGTGAGCTCAGATGGCTAACTGCAGAGATTCAGAGACACAATATTTACTGAATCCAAGACACACAATATTTACTCACTCAAATCTTAAATAAGTGCAGAAAATATACTTAAATCAGCTTGTGTCCAGTTGATATATGCAGACAAGTCTCAGTAGCCAGCAACTCGATTTAAAATGATTACTAGAAATGTAACCAACACAGATTTTAATGCTAGCAGAAACCCCCAAGCTAACTAACACTAACAAAGGAATTTCAAAGCAGTCTAACAACTTTCAGTGAGCTCAGATGGCTAACTGCAGAGATTCAGAGACACAATATTTACTGAATCCAAGACACACAATATTTACTCACTCAAATCTTAAATAAGTGCAGAAAAATATACTTAAATCAGCTTGTGTCCAGTTGATATATGCAGACAAGTCTCAGTAGCCAGCAACTCGATTTAAAATGATTACTAGAAATGTAACCAACACAGATTTTAATGCTAGCAGAAACCCCAAGCTAACTAACACTAACAAAGGAATTTCAAAGCAGTCTAACAACTTTCAGTGAGCTCAGATGGCTAACTGCAGAGATTCAGAGACACAATATTTACTGAATCCAAGACACACAATATTTACTCACTCAAATCTTAAATAAGTGCAGAAAAATATACTTAAATCAGCTTGTGTCCAGTTGATATATGCAGACAAGTCTCAGTAGCCAGCAACTCGATTTAAAATGATTACTAGAAATGTAACCAACACAGATTTTAATGCTAGCAGAAACCCCCAAGCTAACTAACACTAACAAAGGAATTTCAAAGCAGTCTAACAACTTTCAGTGAGCTCAGATGGCTAACTGCAGAGATTCAGAGACACAATATTTACTGAATCCAAGACACACAATATTTACTCACTCAAATCTTAAATAAGTGCAGAAAATATACTTAAATCAGCTTGTGTCCAGTTGATATATGCAGACAAGTCTCAGTAGCCAGCAACTCGATTTAAAATGATTACTAGAAATGTAACCAACACAGATTTTAATGCTAGCAGAAACCCCAAGCTAACAAACACTAACAAAGGAATTTCAAAGCAGTCTAACAACTTTCAGTGAGCTCAGATGGCTAACTGCAGAGATTCAGAGACACAATATTTACTGAATCCAAGACACACAATATTTACTCACTCAAATCTTAAATAAGTGCAGAAAAATATACTTAAATCAGCTTGTGTCCAGTTGATATATGCAGACAAGTCTCAGTAGCCAGCAACTCGATTTAAAATGATTACTAGAAATGTAACCAACACAGATTTTAATGCTAGCAGAAACCCCCAAGCTAACTAACACTAACAAAGGAATTTCAAAGCAGTCTAACAACTTTCAGTGAGCTCAGATGGCTAACTGCAGAGATTCAGAGACACAATATTTACTGAATCCAAGACACACAATATTTACTCACTCAAATCTTAAATAAGTGCAGAAAAATATACTTAAATCAGCTTGTGTCCAGTTGATATATGCAGACAAGTCTCAGTAGCCAGCAACTCGATTTAAAATGATTACTAGAAATGTAACCAACACAGATTTTAATGCTAGCAGAAACCCCCAAGCTAACTAACACTAACAAAGGAATTTCAAAGCAGTCTAACAACTTTCAGTGAGCTCAGATGGCTAACTGCAGAGATTCAGAGACACAATATTTACTGAATCCAAGACACACAATATTTACTCACTCAAATCTTAAATAAGTGCAGAAAAATATACTTAAATCAGCTTGTGTCCAGTTGATATATGCAGACAAGTCTCAGTAGCCAGCAACTCGATTTAAAATGATTACTAGAAATGTAACCAACACATATTTTAATGCTAGCAAAAACCCCAAGCTAACTAACACTAACAAAGGAATTTCAAAGCAGTCTAACAACTTTCAGTGAGCTCAGATGGCTAACTGCAGAGATTCAGAGACACAATATTTACTGAATCCAAGACACACAATATTTACTCACTCAAATCTTAAATAAGTGCAGAAAAATATACTTAAATCAGCTTGTGTCCAGTTGATATATGCAGACAAGTCTCAGTAGCCAGCAACTCGATTTAAAATGATTACTAGAAATGTAACCAACACAGATTTTAATGCTAGCAGAAACCCCCAAGCTAACTAACACTAACAAAGGAATTTCAAAGCAGTCTAACAACTTTCAGTGAGCTCAGATGGCTAACTGCAGAGATTCAGAGACACAATATTTACTGAATCCAAGACACACAATATTTACTCACTCAAATCTTAAATAAGTGCAGAAAAATATACTTAAATCAGCTTGTGTCCAGTTGATATATGCAGACAAGTCTCAGTAGCCAGCAACTCGATTTAAAATGATTACTAGAAATGTAACCAACACAGATTTTAATGCTAGCAGAAACCCCCAAGCTAACTAACACTAACAAAGGAATTTCAAAGCAGTCTAACAACTTTCAGTGAGCTCAGATGGCTAACTGCAGAGATTCAGAGACACAATATTTACTGAATCCAAGACACACAATATTTACTCACTCAAATCTTAAATAAGTGCAGAAAAATATACTTAAATCAGCTTGTGTCCAGTTGATATATGCAGACAAGTCTCAGTAGCCAGCAACTCGATTTAAAATGATTACTAGAAATGTAACCAACACATATTTTAATGCTAGAAAAAACCCCAAGCTAACTAACACTAACAAAGGAATTTCAAAGCAGTCTAACAACTTTCAGTGAGCTCAGATGGCTAACTGCAGAGATTCAGAGACACAATATTTACTGAATCCAAGACACACAATATTTACTCACTCAAATCTTAAATAAGTGCAGAAAAATATACTTAAATCAGCTTGTGTCCAGTTGATATATGCAGACAAGTCTCAGTAGCCAGCAACTCGATTTAAAATGATTACTAGAAATGTAACCAACACAGATTTTAATGCTAGCAAAAATCCCCAAGCTAACTAACACTAACAAAGGAATTTCAAAGCAGTCTAACAACTTTCAGTGAGCTCAGATGGCTAACTGCAGAGATTCAGAGACACAATATTTACTGAATCCAAGACACACAATATTTACTCACTCAAATCTTAAATAAGTGCAGAAAATATACTTAAATCAGCTTGTGTCCAGTTGATATATGCAGACAAGTCTCAGTAGCCAGCAACTCGATTTAAAATGATTACTAGAAATGTAACCAACACAGATTTTAATGCTAGCAGAAACCCCCAAGCTAACTAACACTAACAAAGGAATTTCAAAGCAGTCTAACAACTTTCAGTGAGCTCAGATGGCTAACTGCAGAGATTCAGAGACACAATATTTACTGAATCCAAGACACACAATATTTACTCACTCAAATCTTAAATAAGTGCAGAAAATATACTTAAATCAGCTTGTGTCCAGTTGATATATGCAGACAAGTCTCAGTAGCCAGCAACTCGATTTAAAATGATTACTAGAAATGTAACCAACACAGATTTTAATGCTAGCAGAAACCCCCAAGCTAACTAACACTAACAAAGGAATTTCAAAGCAGTCTAACAACTTTCAGTGAGCTCAGATGGCTAACTGCAGAGATTCAGAGACACAATATTTACTGAATCCAAGACACACAATATTTACTCACTCAAATCTTAAATAAGTGCAGAAAAATATACTTAAATCAGCTTGTGTCCAGTTGATATATGCAGACAAGTCTCAGTAGCCAGCAACTCGATTTAAAATGATTACTAGAAATGTAACCAACACAGATTTTAATGCTAGCAGAAACCCCAAGCTAACTAACACTAACAAAGGAATTTCAAAGCAGTCTAACAACTTTCAGTGAGCTCAGATGGCTAACTGCAGAGATTCAGAGACACAATATTTACTGAATCCAAGACACACAATATTTACTCACTCAAATCTTAAATAAGTGCAGAAAATATACTTAAATCAGCTTGTGTCCAGTTGATATATGCAGACAAGTCTCAGTAGCCAGCAACTCGATTTAAAATGATTACTAGAAATGTAACCAACACAGATTTTAATGCTAGCAGAAACCCCAAGCTAACTAACACTAACAAAGGAATTTCAAAGCAGTCTAACAACTTTCAGTGAGCTCAGATGGCTAACTGCAGAGATTCAGAGACACAATATTTACTGAATCCAAGACACACAATATTTACTCACTCAAATCTTAAATAAGTGCAGAAAAATATACTTAAATCAGCTTGTGTCCAGTTGATATATGCAGACAAGTCTCAGTAGCCAGCAACTCGATTTAAAATGATTACTAGAAATGTAACCAACACAGATTTTAATGCTAGCAGAAACCCCCAAGCTAACTAACACTAACAAAGGAATTTCAAAGCAGTCTAACAACTTTCAGTGAGCTCAGATGGCTAACTGCAGAGATTCAGAGACACAATATTTACTGAATCCAAGACACACAATATTTACTCACTCAAATCTTAAATAAGTGCAGAAAATATACTTAAATCAGCTTGTGTCCAGTTGATATATGCAGACAAGTCTCAGTAGCCAGCAACTCGATTTAAAATGATTACTAGAAATGTAACCAACACAGATTTTAATGCTAGCAGAAACCCCCAAGCTAACTAACACTAACAAAGGAATTTCAAAGCAGTCTAACAACTTTCAGTGAGCTCAGATGGCTAACTGCAGAGATTCAGAGACACAATATTTACTGAATCCAAGACACACAATATTTACTCACTCAAATCTTAAATAAGTGCAGAAAATATACTTAAATCAGCTTGTGTCCAGTTGATATATGCAGACAAGTCTCAGTAGCCAGCAACTCGATTTAAAATGATTACTAGAAATGTAACCAACACAGATTTTAATGCTAGCAGAAACCCCCAAGCTAACTAACACTAACAAAGGAATTTCCAAGCAGTCTAACAACTTTCAGTGAGCTCAGATGGCTAACTCCAGAGATTCAGAGACACAATATTTACTGAATCCAAGACACACAATATTTACTCACTCAAATCTTAAATAAGTGCAGAAAATATACTTAAATCAGCTAGTGTCCAGTTGATATATGCAGACAAGTCTCAGTAGCCAGCAACTCGATTTAAAATGATTACTAGAACTGTAACCAACACAGATTTTAATGCTAGTAAAAACCCCAAGCTAGCTAACACTGACAAAGGAATTTCAAAGCAGTCTAACAACTTTCAGTGAGCTCAGATGGCTAACTGGAGAGATTCAGAGACACAATATTTACTGAATCCAAGACACACAATATTTACTCACTCAAATCTTAAATAAGTGCAGAAAATATACTTAAATCAGCTTGTGTCCAGTTGATATATGCAGACAAGTCTCAGTAGCCAGCAACTCGATTTAAAATGATTACTAGAAATGTAACCAACACAGATTTTAATGCTAGCAGAAACCCCCAAGCTAACTAACACTAACAAAGGAATTTCAAAGCAGTCTAACAACTTTCAGTGAGCTCAGATGGCTAACTGCAGAGATTCAGAGACACAATATTTACTGAATCCAAGAAACACAATATTTACTCACTCAAATCTTAAATAAGTGCAGAAAAATATACTTAAATCAGCTAGTGTCCAGTTGATATATGCAGACAAGTCTCAGTAGCCAGCAACTCGATTTAAAATGATTACTAGAACTGTAACCAACACAGATTTTAATGCTAGTAAAAACCCCAAGCTAGCTAACACTGACAAAGGAATTTCAAAGCAGTCTAACAACTTTCAGTGAGCTCAGATGGCTAACTGGAGAGATTCAGAGACACAATATTTACTGAATCCAAGACACACAATATTTACTCACTCAAATCTTAAATAAGTGCAGAAAAATATACTTAAATCAGCTTGTGTCCAGTTGATATATGCAGACAAGTCTCAGTAGCCAGCAACTCGATTTAAAATGATTACTAGAAATGTAACCAACACAGATTTTAATGCTAGCAGAAACCCCCAAGCTAACTAACACTAACAAAGGAATTTCAAAGCAGTCTAACAACTTTCAGTGAGCTCAGATGGCTAACTGCAGAGATTCAGAGACACAATATTTACTGAATCCAAGACACACAATATTTACTCACTCAAATCTTAAATAAGTGCAGAAAAATATACTTAAATCAGCTTGTGTCCAGTTGATATATGCAGACAAGTCTCAGTAGCCAGCAACTCGATTTAAAATGATTACTAGAAATGTAACCAACACAGATTTTAATGCTAGCAGAAACCCCCAAGCTAACTAACACTAACAAAGGAATTTCAAAGCAGTCTAACAACTTTCAGTGAGCTCAGATGGCTAACTGCAGAGATTCAGAGACACAATATTTACTGAATCCAAGACACACAATATTTACTCACTCAAATCTTAAATAAGTGCAGAAAAATATACTTAAATCAGCTTGTGTCCAGTTGATATATGCAGACAAGTCTCAGTAGCCAGCAACTCGATTTAAAATGATTACTAGAAATGTAACCAACACAGATTTTAATGCTAGCAAAAATCCCCAAGCTAACTAACACTAACAAAGGAATTTCAAAGCAGTCTAACAACTTTCAGTGAGCTCAGATGGCTAACTGCAGAGATTCAGAGACACAATATTTACTGAATCCAAGACACACAATATTTACTCACTCAAATCTTAAATAAGTGCAGAAAAATATACTTAAATCAGCTTGTGTCCAGTTGATATATGCAGACAAGTCTCAGTAGCCAGCAACTCGATTTAAAATGATTACTAGAAATGTAACCAACACAGATTTTAATGCTAGCAGAAACCCCCAAGCTAACTAACACTAACAAAGGAATTTCAAAGCAGTCTAACAACTTTCAGTGAGCTCAGATGGCTAACTGCAGAGATTCAGAGACACAATATTTACTGAATCCAAGACACACAATATTTACTCACTCAAATCTTAAATAAGTGCAGAAAAATATACTTAAATCAGCTTGTGTCCAGTTGATATATGCAGACAAGTCTCAGTAGCCAGCAACTCGATTTAAAATGATTACTAGAAATGTAACCAACACAGATTTTAATGCTAGCAGAAACCCCCAAGCTAACTAACACTAACAAAGGAATTTCAAAGCAGTCTAACAACTTTCAGTGAGCTCAGATGGCTAACTGCAGAGATTCAGAGACACAATATTTACTGAATCCAAGACACACAATATTTACTCACTCAAATCTTAAATAAGTGCAGAAAATATACTTAAATCAGCTTGTGTCCAGTTGATATATGCAGACAAGTCTCAGTAGCCAGCAACTCGATTTAAAATGATTACTAGAAATGTAACCAACACAGATTTTAATGCTAGCAGAACCCCCAAGCTAACTAACACTAACAAAGGAATTTCAAAGCAGTCTAACAACTTTCAGTGAGCTCAGATGGCTAACTGCAGAGATTCAGAGACACAATATTTACTGAATCCAAGACACACAATATTTACTCACTCAAATCTTAAATAAGTGCAGAAAATATACTTAAATCAGCTTGTGTCCAGTTGATATATGCAGACAAGTCTCAGTAGCCAGCAACTCGATTTAAAATGATTACTAGAAATGTAACCAACACAGATTTTAATGCTAGCAGAAACCCCCAAGCTAACTAACACTAACAAAGGAATTTCAAAGCAGTCTAACAACTTTCAGTGAGCTCAGATGGCTAACTGCAGAGATTCAGAGACACAATATTTACTGAATCCAAGACACACAATATTTACTCACTCAAATCTTAAATAAGTGCAGAAAAATATACTTAAATCAGCTTGTGTCCAGTTGATATATGCAGACAAGTCTCAGTAGCCAGCAACTCGATTTAAAATGATTACTAGAAATGTAACCAACACAGATTTTAATGCTAGCAGAAACCCCCAAGCTAACTAACACTAACAAAGGAATTTCAAAGCAGTCTAACAACTTTCAGTGAGCTCAGATGGCTAACTGCAGAGATTCAGAGACACAATATTTACTGAATCCAAGACACACAATATTTACTCACTCAAATCTTAAATAAGTGCAGAAAATATACTTAAATCAGCTTGTGTCCAGTTGATATATGCAGACAAGTCTCAGTAGCCAGCAACTCGATTTAAAATGATTACTAGAAATGTAACCAACACAGATTTTAATGCTAGCAGAAACCCCAAGCTAACAAACACTAACAAAGGAATTTCAAAGCAGTCTAACAACTTTCAGTGAGCTCAGATGGCTAACTGCAGAGATTCAGAGACACAATATTTACTGAATCCAAGACACACAATATTTACTCACTCAAATCTTAAATAAGTGCAGAAAAATATACTTAAATCAGCTTGTGTCCAGTTGATATATGCAGACAAGTCTCAGTAGCCAGCAACTCGATTTAAAATGATTACTAGAAATGTAACCAACACAGATTTTAATGCTAGCAGAAAACCCCAAGCTAACTAACACTAACAAAGGAATTTCAAAGCAGTCTAACAACTTTCAGTGAGCTCAGATGGCTAACTGCAGAGATTCAGAGACACAATATTTACTGAATCCAAGACACACAATATTTACTCACTCAAATCTTAAATAAGTGCAGAAAATATACTTAAATCAGCTTGTGTCCAGTTGATATATGCAGACAAGTCTCAGTAGCCAGCAACTCGATTTAAAATGATTACTAGAAATGTAACCAACACAGATTTTAATGCTAGCAGAAACCCCCAAGCTAACTAACACTAACAAAGGAATTTCAAAGCAGTCTAACAACTTTCAGTGAGCTCAGATGGCTAACTGCAGAGATTCAGAGACACAATATTTACTGAATCCAAGACACACAATATTTACTCACTCAAATCTTAAATAAGTGCAGAAAAATATACTTAAATCAGCTTGTGTCCAGTTGATATATGCAGACAAGTCTCAGTAGCCAGCAACTCGATTTAAAATGATTACTAGAAATGTAACCAACACAGATTTTAATGCTAGCAGAAACCCCCAAGCTAACTAACACTAACAAAGGAATTTCAAAGCAGTCTAACAACTTTCAGTGAGCTCAGATGGCTAACTGCAGAGATTCAGAGACACAATATTTACTGAATCCAAGACACACAATATTTACTCACTCAAATCTTAAATAAGTGCAGAAAATATACTTAAATCAGCTTGTGTCCAGTTGATATATGCAGACAAGTCTCAGTAGCCAGCAACTCGATTTAAAATGATTACTAGAAATGTAACCAACACAGATTTTAATGCTAGCAGAAACCCCAAGCTAACTAACACTAACAAAGGAATTTCAAAGCAGTCTAACAACTTTCAGTGAGCTCAGATGGCTAACTGCAGAGATTCAGAGACACAATATTTACTGAATCCAAGACACACAATATTTACTCACTCAAATCTTAAATAAGTGCAGAAAAATATACTTAAATCAGCTTGTGTCCAGTTGATATATGCAGACAAGTCTCAGTAGCCAGCAACTCGATTTAAAATGATTACTAGAAATGTAACCAACACAGATTTTAATGCTAGCAGAAACCCCCAAGCTAACTAACACTAACAAAGGAATTTCAAAGCAGTCTAACAACTTTCAGTGAGCTCAGATGGCTAACTGCAGAGATTCAGAGACACAATATTTACTGAATCCAAGACACACAATATTTACTCACTCAAATCTTAAATAAGTGCAGAAAAATATACTTAAATCAGCTTGTGTCCAGTTGATATATGCAGAGTA